>NC_141032.1:28312500-28517500 GCF_052040795.2 Danio rerio
TACCTAAAATTAATCAACGCAAATAGAGAGACTTGATATTAGCAAGAAACAGTAGCGGTAGAATATTACAATAAGTCAATGAGGTTCATGCTCATATGCAAAACATTTTTGTTTGAAAATTTTCTGGTTCTACCTCTGTATCAATATGTAATTTTTTTTTTTATCAAATAAATAAATTTTTGTAGAAGTGAATAAAAAAGTACTCCATATGCACAGTGAAAGTTTACTGTTCTTCTACCTCTGTTTCCAAAAGTAATATTTGTGGTTGTTTTTTTGGAAAATTTCTTATTATAATTTATTTAAAAAAACAAACAAAAAAAAAACTTTGGTTTATAATTTATATATTTTTTAATTTAAATAAACCAGCTGCTTAATATTTTTTATTGTCAGCATGCCTATGTCCTAATTAAAAAATAATAATAATACATATTTTAGGGGTTTTCACCTTTATTGGGATAGGAAAGCGGAGATTTTACTGGCAGGAAAGTGTGGGGAGCAGAGAAATTGAAAGGGTCGGCAAATGACCTTGAGCAAAGAATTGAACTGGGGTCGCCATGAGCACCTTGGTGCAATTTGTTGACATGCTAACCACTAGACTATTGGCACCGACCTTTAGTCGTAATTTTATAATGAGGATATAATAGGAGTACAACAGTTGTTTTGCTTTGTTTTGTTTATTTATATTTTGGATAAACATAGAAGTTTTACTGTTTAAAAACTAACTTTATTTTCCATTTAAGTTTTAAAATTTTCAAATAAAAAGCTAATAAACTCGATTTGTGAATTTTGCATTTTTAAAACATACATTTAAACATAAATAATACCCTATACATTGTATTTTTATATAGTTACAAGCAAAGCATCAAACTAAAATAGCATTAAGTAATCCAATTAATCGGAAATTAAAAAATAATCACATCAAAATAATCGTTAGTTGCAGCCCTGCATAATATTTTTAAACATCATTGTAGGAAGAATTGTAAAAGTGCCCAAGATAAACATGATGACAGTTTCAAGCAATACAGTAAGTCACCACCTGACTGGTATAGAAAAGTAGCAGCTGATGACAGAGCTAAACATTGGGAGGTCTCGACATGGCAAATAATGGACACGTGTGTACTTTGCACGCTCAGCTAACCACAACCAACTCTGCTCTATTGTTCTGTGTGGTCACAAATGCACTCCCCAACAAAACACTCCTGAAAGACATGGCATGTCCTATACAGAGCCAGATAAAGACAGTGACATGGAAAAGGGTATTGCGTAGAGCTCAACATCAACAAGAAGGTATAAAGGTTTTACAATAGGCAATTTAGTTGTGGTTTCCAACTATAACGAGAGATTTTTGATGCATTTCCCACTAAAAATCCCACATCAAGTCATGTTTACAGCAAGCTTAAACTGCATGCATGAAAGATCCACTTCGCTTCTTTGTAGTAAACAAGATTTGTGAGTGTATGTGTGTGCGCGCGTGTGTTATTTCAACCTGAAGCAAATTTTGTCCTTTCTCAAAGCCTCTCAAAAGAATCATTCTTCACTTGCCAGTTGCAAGCCATTTGTAGACTTGGCATTGATTAAGGTTTGAAGTTAACATTTAGTGAGAAAAGATTCACCAAGCAGCAATGTGCGCTCCATCTTTCCATGCACTAAAAAAGGGAAATAAACACACTGACTGTTACTGCAGAAAGCGATAAAATCTCCCCAGACTCAATTTCAGCTGCCATTCAAGGCTCCGAAACTAGCTCTATTCTTTTTTTTTCACTACCTTGTCTTAATACGGCCAAGCTGAATTACACCACAGAAGAACACTAAAAGCCTATGACATGTGACACTATATACTGAGAATTAAACAGATAAAAAATATTCTGTCACTATTTATTCACCTTTATGAATAAACTTTCAAAACTCAATGAACATTTAGGTTTAAGGCAGATTTATACTTCTGCGTTAAGCACACGTGTATTGTACAGCGCAGCCAAAAAATGTGACTACACATTGAATCAACGCATATTGTATGCTCTGTGATTGGTCGACTTTGTATGGGTGACGATGCTGAGAGGCGTGAGCCAGATAGAGTGAGTGTTTACAAGTGTCAAGTCCCATGAAGGAGCTACAGACTGAAACTTTTGTTTTGTGTTTACCTATATGATTAAAGTTTCAGAATCAGCATTGGACCATCAGCTGAAGAGAGCGCTCTGACATGTTATTCAGCAACAAATCAGAATGCGAGTGTAACATAAAGTCACGTAGCAAATAAAGAGCCAAGCCAAGAAAGATCACAAAGACATCGGCTATAATTTTACTACATTTCTCAAACATTTGCAAACTATATGAATTTTTAGATTATCAGACATATTTGAAAGAGTGAATCCTTCCATGGTGAGTGAAAATTATAGTGATAATGGAACTAAGTGCTTTGTTTACGCTTTGTCTGTGTGCGTCAGAAGTTTGGCTTCCCTTTGCTGAACAAAAAACAGACTACTGCCCCCTATGGAGAGGAAAGACATGTTCTCTTATGTAGGCAGAGAATGCAGCTCCCATTTCAGTTGGCTTTCATTAATTTGGTGTGTTGCTTTTAGGTTTCAATGCGATCAAATGCAAGGAAACAACAGAGTTTAGTTTGTTGGTGCTAGTTGTTTGCCGTTGGATTGGTGTGTCCCGGTCATAAAAGTTGGCTTCTTTGTAATGTGCGTGTGTGTGTGTGTGTGTGTGTGTGTGTGTGTGTGTGTTATTTCAACCTGAAACAACTTTTGTCCCTTCTCAAAGCTTTTCAAAAGAATCATTTTTCAATTGCCAGTTGCAATTAGGGTTGGGCAATATGGCAAAAATGCAATCGCGATAATTACTTTCCATATTAAACAATAACAATATCTATTTCGAGAAAAGTTGTTAAAGCTTCCAGATTTAAAAAAGTACCCCAACAATGACTGAAGCCACAAAAATTAGAGGATCCATTAAATGGCATAACATATTTTTTGTCTGATAAATTTTCACTGTCAAAAAATTCGATACATCTCTAATATCAATACACTTTTAGATTCCCATTGTTGCACATTTCTGCTGTGTGACTAGGCGTGGGACAATAACCATTTTCAATGTATACCGCGGTTTGGAAAAGTCAAGGTTTTAAAACTGTAAAAACATTTCTAATACCTTTTCTAAGGTATGTGTAAGATTTTTTTTTTATTTTTTGTTAGTTTTTTTTGGACAACAGTATCTGCAGCGATAGATACTGCAGTGATAGAATTATATAAAATGTAGAGAAATCAGTGTTTTTGAAATTAATGAAGACAGCACAATTCAATGATTTATTTTCATTATTTAGCCTGACATGTTTACTGCTCCAAAATATTTTAAATCTTTCAAAAAATAAAATATATTCTTTTCAGAGGGAAAGAAATTGTAGTTTTTTACCCAGACATTTAAAAAGTATACATTTTGGAGCAATAATCACAATACTGCGATAAAGTGAAACCGTGATATTTTTATCCAAGGTTATCATACCGTCAGAATCTTATACCGGCCCATGCCTATGTGTGACTTAGATCAATATAGAGTAAAAAGCCCAGAGCTTATCATTGTTTTTGACATAAATTTTATCCCAATTTGATTTAATATTATTTATCAGCCCAGCCCTAGTTGCAAGCCATTTGTAGACTTGGCATTCATAAAGGTTTGATGGTTTTTATATTGAAATCTTATTTAATTGAAACATAAATTCCAGCAGTGAGAAAACAGCAGTTAGAAAAGCATCTGATCGCAGAAGCTCAGGAATTCACCACTTTTTATTGTAGATTGTTTTAAAGCTAGCCAATTTTCTGTATTAAAAAAAAACAGTGCCATTGTTGTTTTTAATTAGAGTACTTTTCATTTCATCCTAGTTTATAGCAGCTCTTCAATGTTTATATTTATACAGACAGACATTTGACCGCAACATACTGAAAAACAAAATGAAAAAACTCCACTTAACACTATTAAGATGTTATTAATACAATTGCCACAAACTAATAATAAATTCAATAGTGTTTACAAAGCAAAACAAACTTTTTACAATCTCCATTTGAATCATCGTCATAACAGTTTGTTTTTAGAATTGCATTTGAAGTATTTTGGGGCTTTAAGCAAACACAAGCATGTAAAACTAAAAGTGTCTTTGCTTAAAGGAACGTCTGGGTTGGAGCGATATTGCTTTCTTGTCTGATTCAGCTTAGAGCGCACAGGGACCGAAACCTGATTCTTTTCCTCTCTCTTCCCCCTTTCCACTCTCCCTCCCTCTCATTCCCTTTCTCTCTTTCCTCCCCCCTTTCCAAGGAGAAGCTCTTCTAAGGCCAGACGACGGCCCACAGGCTGAAAAATAAAGATCGAGTCATGCATGGAGGAAACAGTCCACCATTCCTCTTTTAAATACAGCCATAACGATATATAAATAAAGAAAGCCTGGCTCTTAGGGAGAAAATTAGATTTGGTTCTCTCTTCCCCTCCCACTTCTGGCCTTCTATTTTAGTTGCAAGCAGAGCGCAGGCCTTTTTCTGGCCCGTAGCTGCAAGAGCAATTCGGATCGCTGAAGGTTTCATGTGCTGCTGGAGGTGGGTGGGGTGCTGTGGGGTTCTTGAAATAGTTAAACCCACATCTTGCACTAGCAAATATGCCAGGTGATCACAAAAAACTTGATGCAAATGGCAAGAAATTTGTGGTTTGTGAGAATAAACAGACGCAGGTCGCATCTATCAGACTGTGAATGTGAATTCCTGTGTGAAGGGCAGGGCTAACCTTATAAACATGCTTCAGGGCAAGCAGTCCAGATTATACGTCTCCATTTAAACAATTCATGCACTTACATAACAAATTGTTGTCTTATTAATGCTTACGACACAACAAAAATCACTTGCCTTTTCATTTTTTTTCTCTAGTTTCCTTTAAAATATCAAATCAAATCTAAATAGGATTTGGAATCAATTATACACAAACTATTTGGACTTCTTTTAGACAAGAAAATTGGTTAATGGTTGGTCATATGTCACTGCACATTTTGAATTCGCACTTTCTCAGTTTAAACAGTTAAGGGATGTATGTGTGTGCATACCAATATTATATAAGAATCAAAGATTTCCACTTTAACGTCTGCATTAGGGCTGCAGGATATTGGAAAAATCTGATATTGCGATATTTTATTTTTCTGCGATTGAATATTGTTATATGACTACAGTTTTACAAGATCCACAAAAGAAGTAAAAGCTATGCAAAATCAAGGTAACTCAATTCACTTTGCTTGTGTGTTGGTTCTTAAAAACTACTAGTTTAGTCTAAGTAAGGATTTAGGTCAGTGGTTTTGTTGCGTGATCTGTACAACAAGCCCTGCCTTCTCGTTGACATGTACAAGAAGAGTGTGTATATGAAAGGTGCAACAAGACAAAAGTAAGTCATTTGAAATTAGGGCTGCGCAACATTGGAAAAATCTGATATTGCCATATTTTGGTTTCTGTGATAAATATTTTGATATGACTACAGTTTCACAAGATCCACAAAAAGGGTAAACTACTACTTAAACTACTTAAACTACTAGTTTGGTTTGAGGAAGGATTTAGTTCAGTGTTTTTTTATGTGATCTGTACAACAAGCCCTGCCTTTTCGTTGACATGTACAAGAGTGTGTATATGAAATGTACTACTAAACATACCCCAAATACCTCATCTGAAATTAGGGCTGCATGACTCTGGAAAAATCTGAAATTGCCATATTTTTTGTTTCTGTGATAAATATTGCGATAGACTACAGTTTTACAAAATGGTTTTAATGGGACTATTTGACATTTGGTACAGAAATGGAACAATTACAATTCTAATAAATGCTATTCTTACTTTGCTGTATCATTTGTAGTCCAACTATCAAAAAGTTGTTCCATCATATAAAAATATTGTTTTGTTTTCAACTTGAAAAGCATTAAATCAAAATGTATAGTTTTTCCTTAAAACAAGCTAAATTATCTGCCGGTGGGGGAAGAACAATAATCTTGCTTTTGCTTTGAAATAAAGATATTTGAACTAAAAACAAGACAAAAGTTACAACAAGGAACATTTTTTCCCCTAAATTATTTACAGTATATTACATATAAATAAAGTAATTAAATACAATTATGTGGCTCCTATTCAACAAATTCAGACTCAACATTGCATTTATTGCAATGTGACTATTGTGAATGTGTACTTTGCAAAATCGATACTGAAACTAGACATGCAAGATATATCAGCAGCCATATCGTTATCGGCCGATTAATGCTATTTTTAATGTTATCGGTTTGATATCAAATTTAGGTCAAAACTCGAATAGTCAAGTTGCATATTAACTTGCTATGCAAAGAAAAGAAAATAATCTGTTTTTGGCATGCTAACTGATGTGAAATCGTGAATATAGGTCTATATAATGATCTTGCAATTTTGAAATTATTGCTATTTTTTCCTTTGAGTAGGCTATCCGAAGATCTGTTCTCAACTTTAATGAAGTTTGTTTTTATAAAATCAGTTGTTCATTGTACAGAACTATAACATTTTGACATATTTTTTATCCTCTAATATACAGGTTATCAACCTCCATATCGAAAGAATTATTTGTTATCGATATCGCCCAAAAAATCCATATCGGTGCATCCCTATCTAAAACAATATATTTTAAAGCCCTATTTTACATCAAACTACATTTACAAATGTAATTTGATAAGCACTGAGAGCGTATTAAACGCAAGCAAAGTGTCTAATGCTACAAATGAGTCCTATAAAAATAGAATGTCAAAATAAGAATGACATAACATGCCATCGCCATTCATTATAAAAGACATATTTATGGATAAATAAAAAAAGCAATATACTTCTGTACTTACTGATACATATGTTAAAATGTATTAATGTAAAGAAATAAAGATATCTTGCTCACAAAGAGCAATAGTGGCAAAGTATTAAGATTTAATTATTACAATAATTTAAGTATTTTTAATTATTTTACGACTGCCTCAATATATTTTGGGTATATGCACTTTTCACATATTTTTTATAGACTAGGCTAAACAAATGCAAATAATAATACGATTCGATTCACAGTAAATAATGCTTTATTCACTAAAGAGTTGAAGCAGTATCTTTCACACAGTGGTACATGAGAATACATCTGGCGGTTAATGCATGCAACAGGAATCTCCACAGCCCATTGAAGGCATGCATAAAGACACTCCAGTCTGCCTTCAATTAACATTATTCACACTTGCCAGCATGCAAACTCAAATCTGTTCACAATGATATCTCCACAGTCGAGCAGTTTCAGGATATTTAAGTAGCTGAAAGTGCCCTGTGTTTACTTGAACAACTATTCGTATTCAAGACAACACAGAGAGAGGGAAAATAAACTGTAGGCATTAGGTCTATTTGTGTTTCCGAACACTGCCACTAAAAAAAGAGAGGGCTTCTCAGAAGAGCCAAGAGCAAGCGCAGGCCTCTCTGAGGTTCTCTGTTTTTCATTTGGAGCTTTCAGCTTTTTTCCCCTTCACAAATCTGCAAGACCAATACCACGGTAAATTAAGATATATGGATAAAGCTGCCTCTTTCCTCGTAGGAGATTTATCTCTGTCTCTGCTTAATAGCCCCTGGGAGTAATCACTGGTCTGTTCATTCTCTGGGTGTTGTAGAGGGTCAACGGGACCAAAAAAAAAAAAAAAGATTTACACTTATTCTAAAAGTTGCTCTCAAAGAACTCAAAAGAAAGAAAATCTTACAGCAAAAATATGCCATAATATCACACACACACACACAAAGATGATTCAATTGTGGTAACAAACATCCAAGCAAAATCTATTGTCGTATCATGTACAGACGCGTGTCCTCATAACCAAAACAAAATGTTAAAATTCAAGACATCAGCAAAAGAAAATCAGCATTAGAAGTTATATTACTGTACTGTAATTGTCGTTCCTAAAGTAATGATGATAATGGTTGCACTGTTTACTATGGGTTTACTGTAGGATTACTATGGTAGTATGGTGATAGTATGGCTCCAAATTACTGGCTGTGCCACTGTAGTGTCACTGTAAAAGCTAGTATCATTATTAAATGTCTATTTACAATAGATAAGTCACTAAATGCTTATATGTTTGTGCAATAACAGATCATTTTATTTGAATAATCTGTGGAGCTCTTTAAAGTTGCAAAACTGTGTAGAATGCAGACCTTTTATGGTAGCCTATTGCTCATTTTCTGACGCTTCGTTTCGAATCTAAATCAGTTTAATTCTGCTCGTCAATATGATTCAGTAGCTACAACAACTGCGACAATCTCTTAAAAACAGCGACTCGCAAAGTGAAATTTTGAATTACTTTGGAATCTTACCTGATGAGACTAAAAAGAACAATAGATACAGGAAACATTGGAACAATTTTAGACCACTTCATAAAGCCTAATTTGGTTGGAAAAATGCTCTTTTTTTAACTAATTGAATTTGGCATAATTTGTATCTTTATTTTAAAGTATTTTTTGATGGTCAGTTATCTACAAAATAAACAAAAAGAACAAATACATTTTAGGTGAAGTGACAAGCAAATACTTTTTTTCAATAATAAGAGAATCATTAATTCATAAACGGTAGTATTTCAGACTATTTTCTTTATTTCATAGATATGAGGTATGAATTACAGTATCACAATACTACTTGGTATCACGATACTTCAGCTGGAAAAGTATCGTAACATGAATTAATCGTATCGCGACAACCCTAGATGATGGTAATATTAATGATGTAAATAAACTTAATTTAACGAATAATTGCGAAATTAAAAAATAAATTGTATGTGACTTCTTACATGTTCTGCATGCTGACAATGAGCTGTCATCTATGAGGAAAAGGTTCTTTGCTGTAGAATAAATAGATAAAAAAACTCATTTATCAAGTGAGCATTAAGCTATTAAATAGTGGTGGCTTGGATTGATAGTATTTATTTTTTGCCTATTTGTGGGTTTATATATGGAGGTGTGTATGTAACTTTTTGGGGGTGGGGTTGTAGATTTATAATTTTATATACACATTTGCTTTTTGTATGTTTGTATTATCTTTTTACGTATGTGATGACTGCAGCTAAGGACAATAGCCCAAGACAAATTTACATAACTGGGACAATAAAGTTTTACCTTATCCTTATGTTTTAATTTAACAGATATAAAATTATCAGTTTGACTGCAATTTTCGACTTGATTGGGTTATTAATAACAATGGATATGTCATTTTTGTCTTAGCAACAACAGTGTTTAGATGTAGAAATAACCAAATTAATGTAAACTAAAAAAAATAAGAAATCAAATTCATCTGTGGCCATATAAATGACAAATGTAATAGCATGATTAAAACAGTATTGTTGTTAATACAATAATCGTAACGAACAGCATATTTTGTTCATTACTGAAGTCGTGACTATACCAACAAGCAGAAATAAAGCCACTATTTTCTCTCTTATTATGTTTGAGGTTTTGTAGCAACCACAGGACAAACAAACCATGCAAATGCCAACAGACAGCATCTAAACATTTACATTCAGTTAAAAAACAGTGTGCAGCCTGTCAATTACAATTAAAATGCTGCAAAGTTGATGTAAAAAGAACAAAACCCTCTAATCAAGGAGAAACTGTTTTCTATTCAGCTTCTGACAAAGGCCAATCCAAACTACACAAGCAGGTAGTCAACGTGATTTTACGCGATGCATGTTGGGACATGATAACAAAACCCAAACACAGATGCTATCAAAGCAACAGCAAACATACAAACAAATACAACACCAAACAAATACAATAGACGAAACACGAAGCAGCGTAGACAGACAGTATAAATGAGGTTTGCCTTAAATGAGAACATGGGTGTTGTAGAAAAAGATAATATAATATGGCATAAACAAAATTGATTATTAACACGCAGACGCAGATGTACAACACTCTGAATACCTTTAACTGATATTATTTTAGTACTATGTTCGTTAAGAGCGTCCATTATTTTGCAAAACGAAACCATGACAAGAGACAAACTTTCTCCCTCCACAACCGGAAAGAAAATCATCACGCAAATATCCGGAATTCCCACTTACCTATTTGATGAAGCTGCTAAAACAGTCCAAAGCCTTCCAAATCAGGGCTTATGGCACGTGACGAAAATCTACTTCAAAGCGTGAATAATAAAGAGTTTCCCTGGTGTGGTTCTATGTGATTTTTCTCTCTTTCGAGAACGTTTTCTCCTGTTTCTTTCGTTCTTTTTTCTCTAGTTGTGCCTCTCTGTGAGGGAACATTCCACTCGTGCGCGTAACGCGATGAGCCCTGATTCAGTCCTCCAATCACAACCTCGCGCTGCTTTCGTCCTCCAATCACTGCCGCGCGTCTGAGCGCGAGCGTTTTACTCGCGGACGCGCGCGGCGAATAACAAGCAAGAGAAACGCGCCGGAGAGCGAGGAGATGGATGAATGGGAGGAGGTCCTACCAAAATCAGAACTGCGGGTGCCATCTGTTGACAAAACGTGGAAGTGTTTAATATGCCACAGTTTGCAATTTAAATGTATAATAATGAATATAATCTAGCACAAGATTAACGAAGTGTTAAATGCGCGTATATTTTAATATAAATAAGATAATATAAACAAAAACACGTGGGGAGAATTATGAACTTATAACCAGAAAGTAAGATTGAACAACGTCATCACTCCTAATTACATTACCATCTACAGGGCAGTTGAGGTGTTGCAGAAATTGGCTTGGTGAATATAGCCAGACTCACCATGAGGTATGAATTTAGATAAATATGAGAAATTTAAAGTAAACTTTCGTTGAAGCAGGTAATATTTTTATACTATTTTACATTTTTAAATAAGTAAAAAGGTTAACACAGTTAGAGCAACACGGTGTCTCAGTGGTTAGCCCTGTTGCCTCACAGCAAGAAGGTCGCTGTTTCGAGTCCCGGCTGGGGAAGTTGACATTTCTGTGTGGAGTTTGCATGTTTTCCTGGTTGGTGTGGATCTTCTTAGAGTGCTCTGGTTTACCCACAGTCCAAGAGTATGAGTATGGGTGTTTCCCAGTATTGGGTTGCATCTGCAGCATAAAACATATGCTGTTTAAGTTGCCAGTTCATTCCCCTGATAAATAAAGGTATTAAGCCAAAGGAAAATGAATGAATAAATATTAATTCATATTCAAAGATTTTCTATTTTAATGTTTTTATAATGCTGATAAAATAAGCAGGTTGATTTCTATAACAAATATTCAGTTTTAAAATATTAAATCATATTAAATGATTTTCTATTTAAATGTTTTCATAATGTTGATAAAATAAGCGGTTAGGTTAATTTCTATAACAAATATCCAGTTTTAGAATATCAATCAAATTCAATGATTTTATATTTTAATGTTTTTATCATGTTGATGAAATAAGTGGTTAGGTTAATTTCTATAACAAATATTCAGTTATTAATTCACATTCAATGATTTTCTATTTAGATTTTTTTTTGTTTACAATGTAATTATTTATGTGATGGAAAACTGAATTTTTTGTCATATTTATTTTATAGTGATGGGTCACAATGGTGCAGTGGGTAGCACGATCACCTCACAGCAAGAAGGTCGCTGGTTCTAACCTCGGCTGGGTAAGCTGGCATTTCTGTGTGGAGTTTGCATGTTCTCCCCGTGTTTTCTCCAGTTGCTCCAGTTTTCCCCACAAGTCCAAAGACGTGGTGTGGGTGAATTGGGTAAGCTAAATTGTTCGTAATGTATGTATGTGAATGGGAGTGTATGGATGCTTTCCAGTGATGGGTTGCAGCTGGAAGGGCATCCGCTGCGTAAAACATATGCTGGATAAGTTGGTGATTCGTTCTGCTGTAGCAACCCCAGACTAATAAAGGGACTAAGCCGTAAAGGAATGAATGAATGAATAATTGTAATAGTGATTACTGTCTTCAGTGTCACATGATCACTAAGAAAACCTATGTAAGATGCTAATTTAATGCGAATTGTTGTCATTAAATAAATTGTGTATTATTTAATTTCATTACTCATACAAAACTTCCTGTTCATTTCATTGTCAAATATTGAACCACTTTTGATTCATTTAGATGTCTGTGGTCAAGTCGCATTTACATTTTACAAGAGTTCTTGTGGAAGTGGACTAAGTTCTTAGTTAATCAAATGAACTGCACTAACAGAGAAATCAATGCAGAGTTCGTTTTATTCAAAGCAAGCCTGCCAAGTGTAATCACACCTTCCAGAGAGCTAAGCACACCCAAAATAGTCATGTCGAGCCATTAAGAATGGCCTACAGTTCTTTCAAATTAATGCCAGGGACATCAGAAGTCATTATTGTGTGTGTGTGTGTGTGTGTGTGTGTGTGTGTGTGTGTGTGTGTGTGTGTGTGTGTGTGTGTGTGTGTGTGTGTGTGTCTGTGTCTGTGTGTCTGTGTGTCTGTGTGTGTGCCTGATCACTGGCGGGCCTTTATGACTTCAAAAACAATTATAAAACATTTCAAACTGGCTATGATCATTTTTGTATTTTTGCATACTCAAAAACCCCATTCACTCATATTGTTTACAAAATGTTGAACTGAACATTCTGCTAAACATTTTTTTCCCACAATGGAACGCAAGTGATTGTGGCTAACTGGAAGACAATAATATTTGCAACACTGTTGTTTATTTGGTTAAAAGTAATAATGTTTTATTCACATTGACAATAGTACATTTGGTTTCAATATGTGCTGTAGTGTATTAAAGTGGATGTGGTACATATATTTTATCATTTCTCTAAGGGTTAGTTTTTTTTTTTTACATTAGCAATTCATTCAGGCAATTCATTACTCAGCAATAATTTAGAATAAACAGAGCAGCCAAAAGAGAAACATAAAATGAAAAAGAAAATGACAACTAAGCACTATGCACTATGTTTCAGTGGCTGAAAGTTACAATGCCTATAGAAAGTCATCACACCGTGTGAAAATCTATCCCTTTACTCGCATTACACCCTGCTTTCAAAAGACCTTCAAGATAAAGTTGTAGAAAGGCACAGGTTAGGAGAAGGCTACAAAATATTTCAAAGGCTGGAAGAGTTATTTGGAACGCGATTTGATGTCAGGTTGTATGATGAATAAAGTAATTATTTCAAAGCTGCATGATGATTTTTCTATAGGCACTGTACATGAAACAAACAGACATATGAACATTGAACACAGGAGCTTTATGTACTCGTCTACAGGCTAGTTAATAACTCTAACTCACATTCCAGTCACTAGACTACTCCTCTCTGTCCTATTGACCCATTGCACTTCACTTTACATCGACTTCCTGATTCCTGGTTGAATGCTGCCTCAACTTTTTTCCAGCAACATCGGGTGACATTTTTACCCCTGGATGTTTAGGATCTGTGCAGACAGGCCGTGGTGCCAGTTTTTCAGTTTGGCAAATCTTGGGCCTTTTACTTCAGATTCAAACTTCTCCCTATGAAACCAGAAAGGTACATATTCATAAATTAATACACCTACATTCTTAAACTGTACAAATTCAACACTTTGCCTTTTCAAATCCGCCGATGAAAGAGCTAGCGTGTGTCAAATATTCAAGTGCTCCTATTATGCTCTTTTTAAGGTTTTGATTTTATAGTTTGGAGTTCCACTACAAAAGATCTGTCTGCATCAAAGGTTAAAAAAGCACTTTGCTTTTCTCATAATATATATTGCAGCATCATTTCGTCTTTCACAGTGTCTGAAACACTTCTTTTAAGCATTTGGTCTCACTAAATGACTTTTTTTTGCGTATGGTTAATGTAGATCTTGGCATTATGCAATTTAAACATATGTAGGCACATAAGAATGAAACATTTCAGTTCAGTTCATTTCTTTTGTTTGGGAAACAACAAAATGTTAATTTAATGCTTTAACATTTGCTTTAAAGTACTTTAAAGTGCACTTATTTTGATGTATTAACAAAGATATTAAATCACTCATAAAAATAAAATCTTATTTAATTTTCTACAACAGTTCTGTTTTGTTTATGAATCTGATTGGTTAATAGCCGTGCAATATTCAGCAAATAACAGCATTCGTTAAGCCTCTTAACTCTTTACCCCTGTGCATTACTCCACCCACATACAGCAACAAGCAGAGGACTCTCTACATTTTGACAAATATTGCAGCTGTTGGACAACATAATGTAGTTTTCAGGGGTTTTTTTTAGTCAATAAAGTAGTTGTTTAGATTGTAACTATGCAGTTTATTTGTAAGGGTAGTGCCTAATTTAAATATTTACAATTTCTGAGAGTTGGCGGCCATTAGCCTGTCTTTGAGCTGAGCAAAGACGGTTGATGTTGTCCATCAACAAGATGGCAACAGAGACCGCATAATAAGGTCTTAGAAGAGAAACAGCGTAATTCCTAACTACAGCTGATCAAATCATTATAAAACAGGTAAGTGATATTCTAAGTCGATCTCTCTCTTTTCTATGTTGTAGTGCTGTACATATACCAAATAATTGTAGAGTGTTAAGTGTGACATGGGACTCTTTGTATAACCCTGAGTTACTTTTTTGAGGGTTAATTATTGTGATCTTCCGATAGCTACAGAGAAATACTGTGAAATCTCTGTAAACTGATGGCATTTCATGCTGTTCAGCCTTTTAATCTTGATATGTGAGCAAAGTAACCTGTTTTGGCATCACTTTAGATATTACGCTAGAAAATTATTCAAATACTAGCTCTAAAGTGACATTTGTGAATTAGTAATGACTCTGCTTCTTCTGTTCTGACCTCAGCTGCAGATGTGAAGGAATGGCGGAAGAAAGTAGTTCCCCATACCAAAGATTTTTAGAGTCTATGTGTTTGATTTTCATTTTTTTATACACATGATTAGGCCATCGAACTGTTGTATAAATGCAATATCACACTCATAGCAGTGCAATGTGGCTGTATATCACTGGTGGACAGGCACATGCACAGATAATGGTCAACCTGTGAGCCCCCAGTCCACTCTAAACGCAGACGTGCTTACTCTCAGAAATTATATATATATATATATATATATATATATATATTTATATATATATATATATATATATATATTGCTATATATATTGCTACAGTGTTCAACGGGGTGAATACAGCAAAAACTGAAACAAAGTGGTTGATTACCTTGATTTTCTAAGAGCCTCCTCATCTGGATCTTGCACTGTGAGAAAAAAAAAAAAACACCAGTTACTCTTTATACACCAAATCTTCTAAACTGATTTGATCAAACAAACAATAATATCATCATGTCTGAATCATATCAAGTCAGACCTATTTCCAGTTCACAGAGTGCTATAATAGGTAATGCCTGTACTTACAATATTCAGTTCCTGTGATATGAGCAAGGATGCGGAAGGATTTGGATTGCAGGTTGGCGGCACGACGGGCCCATTCAGACATCTCCAGGCCCTTATCATCAGGCTTGATCACGGCCTGGTAGACTGGAGAAGCACTGTCCACGAGAGGGTCTTTAATAGGAAGTGAACTACTCCCCAATAGAAAGAAAGAAAATACAAGAACAGTCATGATCAAGTGTTCTCGAAATGTTGAGTTCATTACAAATGATTGCATAAATAAGTTTGCAAGAACCATAAAAAAGGCTGCATTTGTTGAAAGCAAACATGTTAACATATTATTCTACTTGTTGTAGATTGTTAAGTAATTATAGCATGAATTATAGTTCAATCCAGGGACATTTCTAGCCTTTAACCAGTACTGTTGCTTGACAATAAATAAGCATGCCCATATTTTAATACTCTGTCTAAAATAAAAGGAAATACATTTTCTTTATCGTTGAGAATACACAAATAATGCAGAGCTGCTTATTTAAAATTTAAATATATAAATATATATAAATATATATAAATATATATATATATATATATATATATATATATATATATATATATATATATATATATATATATATATATATATATATTTAAGAAATATTAAATGAACATGATATTTATTGTTTCATGTGTTATAAAATATGTTTGAAACAACCTCAAACATTTCAGTGCATCAGAGATAAGTGCTATTTTTTTTAATTTTTAGTCTTCTTAAAATCACATTGCTATTTACACTGTAAACCCCGCTGTTGGTATTACTTAAGGTATTAAGTTAATTTAACTTGACATTACTTAAAATACAGGTGTGTTTAACTTATTCATTAGGCAGCAAAAAAATATATATTATTTTAAGTTCTCTGAACTTAACATTATAATTTCTTTAAACAATTCACCATGTGTTTGTTATGATTGGTTGTGCTTGAAATTCTGCCTTGACAATTGCACTGATTGGTTAATATGTTATATGACACAAGGTGGTCATTTTGCTTGTGATGCTGAATTTTGCTGAAGCGCAGCAGGACAGAGGCACTACCTGAACCCATCTGATGAAAGAGAAAAGTTAATTTAGATATTTAAATGCTTATATACGTTTTTCTTAAGTGATATACATGCAGGGGCCACACGGTGGCGCAGTGGGTAGCGAACAGCAAAAAGGTCGCTGGTTCGAGTCAGTTGGCATTTTTGTGTGGAATTTGTTTGTACTCCCAGTGTTCGTGTGGGTTTCCTCCAGGTGCTCTGGTTTCCTCCACAAGGCCAAAGACATGCTCTATAGATGAAAAGGTAAGCTAAATTGTCCATATGTGTATGTCCTGGTCCTCGAGGTTGGCGGTTGAGCGCACCTTCTAAAAATGCGATGTTACAAAACACCAACATGGTGCGGGTAAATATCAACGTTGATTTAAACAGCCTTGGGAATAAGTAAGAAAAGAATATAAAAGCTGAAAAAATTTGGAAGTTTAGTCTATTAGCAATTTTAGGTTATCTGTAATTAAACATTTAAATTAACTCAATAAAGAGACTACATTTGGTCAACTCAATTAATTGAGTTGTGGATTCCCCATTACTCAAACGAACTGAGGTAATCACTTTCCTCAAATCGCTTGAGTAGTCTCAACTTATTAGGGTTTACAGTGTACAGACTGCAATATAATTTACTAGAAAACTGGAATCTAGACTTTTTATCTAAAATATCAGAAACCATCTCTAAGAAATTTTTTTTAAAAATTTCATTAAAAGTTATTAGTATGGCTCATGTTTTATTTATTTAAATGTAATGGGTGGGGTTTGTGCCATATACAGTACAACCAGCCACTAGAGGGCGGTGATCAAAATGTTTTAGTTTCAAGATATGTCAGGCAGGTGTTACCAAGACAAGTTATTGAGTTGAGTTTAGAGATTAGGCTAGTTGGAATGGCCATTGGGCAACTTTTGTTGTGAAAAACTCTGTGCCATGCACACTTACTTTAGACCTGCTTGGAAAATGGATGGATACATTGTTAAATCAATTAATTTGAAAGCACACATTGTTTGTAAACTCGATATGGCTGTGCCTTATAGGAATTAATGAATGAGTGCACTCAATAATGCCCACTATGGTTTCAGACTGAACTATAAATGGCTCGCCTCTCTTATAGTGCCCTATTTAAACTTGAAGAGGGTGATTTTAAACACAACCCTTGTTGCATTCTTGTCAGACTGATCAAAACATGATTAATATATGAACTGGCACACATCTTCATAGCTGAAGGATTATGTCAAGCACTGACACATGATAGATTTATCAGTGGGTCTAAAATTTTCCTGGAGACCAGCAGTATTTCACTGGAGCTCATATCCCAGAAGAACGGGTCTAGTTACGCCCCTGGTTCCATCTTAATGAGAGATCTGTGATGAAGGAAGTGACTGAAGAATGAGTTAGGATAACACACCATTTTAGGAGAATGTGAAGTAAGATGTTAGATGTTCTATGCAATTCTCCCCTGGCAGATATACTCAGAACATTGTGTTGAGGTTTTTCATTTTTAATATAAGATTATTTATTTTTCTTACAGAACTTGACTTACTTTGATATTCCTAACAGTGGTAACCATGGTAATTGAAAATAACCCAAAAACATCATGAGCAACCAGCCTCTAAACGAGAATTTAACACATGGGATGAGTCAGTGCAGCTGTGATGGATCGAAAAAAGACTGTGGCTACTTACGCCAAGGGAGATCCAGCGGAGTCATCGCCACTGTCAATCACAAGATGAACCGGGATGGAGGGAGCAAGACAGAGCCATGTCATATGGAGAGGAAGGGAAGGTGGTAGAGGTGAGGCGAGGATGAGTGATGAGGTGTGGACGGATGATTGGTTGTGAATGGAGTGACATGATTGCAAGCAAAAGGGGGAGGAAAAGCACAAATGAGGTTGATACACATGACCTTGTGGAAGCCTGAATTCAGCCCAGACTTTATGACAGACTGTGAGCTCTTATTCTTATAAACACTGCAATCTGAAGAAAGTTTTATAGAGGCTATTCAAAACTGGAAATACTGAACACAGAGAAAGGCAGGATCAGTCTTGGGGTGCTGCAGTTCTACAGAGTTTATTAACCAGCCTTGATAAGTTCACCTGCCTGTAGCATTTTAGTAGCACTTATATCTTGATTAGCTTGTTCAGATGTGTTAGCTTTGAGCTGGAGAGAAACTCTGCAGGATTTCGGTTTTCGAGGACAAACTTGACTATCCCTGTTCTAACATCCTGTAATAATCACAATATGGTTACTTATTTTCAGCATAGTGCTGAAAGCTGGGAAAAAGTTACCATTCTATTATTTTAGCTTGACTGGTTTCAATGTCCTGATGATTTTTGAATGTGTTTTTGATATTTAAAAAATGTTTTTAAGGCTCAAAATGTTTTCAACAAGCAAAAAAACATCACTTATTCTAATTTTTATTCAGAGCTTGTATTTGTCTAGAAAAATGCATGGCCAAATGATATAAGAAAGGTAGAGCACATTGAACATCATGAAATCTAATATGTAGGGCTGTGATGGAAAATAATCACTACTGTCTCTTGAATTTGGAATTTTACAGCAGATGGCACTGTATGCTTTACAAACAGACACACCCTGCTTGCATCCAATTCCTTACAAATACCACTTGAACCTAAAAATAATGATTAATGAAGTAAGGAAAGATTTAAGCAAATTACAAGAGTGATCAAAAATAGATGTTTACTTAAAAGGGTTAGTTCACCCAAATTATGTTGTTAATTACACACTCTGTCGATCCAAACCTTTGAAACCTTTTTTGACTTTGGAAGTCAAGTTAAGATATTTTGAAATGAGATGGAATCTGAGAACTTTCTCATTCTCCAAAGACAGCAACAATCTCAGTTAGTTCAAAGTAAAAAAAAAATAGAAATTCTCAAAACAAACTACATTCCTTCAGTGTTTCAGTGTAAAAATTATGAAGCTACTAGAATACTTTCGTGTCTTTTAAAATACTTTAAAAGACTATTAAAAGACAAAAGGAATTAAAAAACTATGTAAAGAAAAAAGATAAAGTCTAGAAGAGATACAGCTGTGTCGAGAAGTTAATTTTGTCTTTTATTTTTTTTAAATAAACCATTACTTTCTGTTCTAATAAAGCCTGGTTTAAACATCTGCGTTGAGTGATCAACGTAACCCATGGCACATGCATTTATACTTCTGCCTATTTTTTTTGTGTCGCTCTGCAATAACACTTTCGAAATGCCAGCTGGCAGTGAGGTTTTTATGTTCCTCTGTGTCGAGTTTCTTCGCTCATTCTGAGGTTCACAAGGTAAACAAAAACAACAGTCTCCATCTGGACCTTCACAGGACTCCACACTTGTAAACACTAACTTCATCGGGCTTGCGCGGCCCTATATGTGCATACAAGATATGTCTCCTATATAACTCATATCTCATTTTGGCAACTGTCATACATGATGCCTAGCTCATTTTTTTCTATTCTCAAGGCAAATACTAAGAAAAAAAAAAGAATAAAACGTATCTATGTGCGAACACTTGAAATTGGAATCACATGTATTTGGCATGTTATGGGTTTTACCTATGGCAAATAAGTGAAAGCAGACAAGAAAAGAACCTATATAAACATATATGTTTTAATGAAGGTTTTTAATTTATGTCAAATATATTGAAAACCTATATTAAAACCTATATTACAACATATATAGGTTCTTTCCATGTGGGATTGCTCCATTATAAACTTGAGGTGCAGCTGATGGTTACAACCCAAGGTGCTCAGGGCACATAAAAAGCACACAAAAGACTCTCTACAAATAAAAAAACATTTAAAAAAAAAAGGCACCTCTGACTGCAAAAAAAGTGCATTTTGGTGTGATTGGGGACTAAATTTACCACACACAGTAAAGTAAAAATAGTATTTATTATCTTGTTAAAAAATAATGTGATACAAATGTGTGCATGGCTAGGAGCTGCAGATGTATCCCTTCTAGACTTCGTCGATGTAATGCAACAATCACAGCAGCACAACCAATATTGGCATGACTAAATAATGCTCTTGAGAATGGATGTTCAACATTTTACACAAAAGTATACTTGTAGTTTGGTAACATTCTGATTGAACAACAGAAGGCATATTTGTTGTCTGTTTTGATGCTTTGGTTTTTGGGATTTACTTGGGCTTTAAACAAGCCAGGACAGTTGTTGTCTATGTAGGATGAGAGAGCCTTTAGATTTAAACTAAAATGTCTTCATTTGTATTACAAAGATAAACAAAGGTCTTAGGGGTTTAAAACAATGTTCTAGTAATATAGAAATTCATCTACTCAGAAAAACTAATTTGACCCAAACGTTTTTCTTGTTGGCCTTGATGTGATTGTCACATAGCGTGTTTTGAATGTTTATTTTGGGGCCACTATATATAGCTTCCTCTTACCTAAGCATTGGTGTGATAAAATGTAAAGTTTGACACAGAAAAACAACACCTACCTCATCTCGTTTCCTCTAGCTTGAGCCTGACCAGCAATGGCATCCATAATGGCATCTTGAGAGTACATACTAATAGGAGTGTTGTATTGGGCATGGATGATAGTAGCCTTCCCACCAGGACCCTTCACCTCAATAGGCTTGTGAGTGGACAAGGCTGAGTCCTTCAGTGCGATGGGGTTGAAACTGGGAACATACTCTTGGCTGTCAGTTTTCAGGTGACAACATGGGGGTGTAGGAGTGCCAAGGGTGCAATAGTATCAAAGAGGATGGGTAATGGTGAGGAGCCAGAAATATGAGTGAAAACAGAGAGAGAGAGAGAAAGTTTGACAGTAAGAAAAGGTTTAGCCATGACTTACCTTAGTTTATGCATCTGTATCATTAAACAGCAATAAACTGTTCAGTTACTAGTTTATATAGTTTACACAAGCGGTTATTTTTTAATTTTTAATTATGATAAAATCCCATGTTTGAAAACACTGTGTCTTATATAACAAAGGCATCTGGGCTGCACTGCACATGGCATGCAACACATCCAACTACGAGTTCATGCAAAGCATACCAATTACATTTTTTATACAATCGTTTTGTCACACATTTCAGAACCCTGGTGTCAATTTTCAAAACTCACAACCAATGACAAAATTGCACATTGTTGCAAAACTCTTAACTCTTTTTTCAAATGCTTGGATACAATTCAATTAAGTCAAAGATACTTTCTTTATTGAACTAAAATCACATTTTCAATATAATACAATTAAACATCAAATTGATCCCATTTAAAAATTAGCATGATGTAACTACAGTATTAACTGATGCAAGCACTCAAAATAAGAACTGCATTACTCTGGATGCATGGAAACTGATGTACAATTTTACATATTTACATGATGAAAGTTTCAGGATAGTTCAAATGACATCAGTTACTACAGAAGATGACCCAACAGGACATTATCTATAGATTTCATCTCTTATCATCCTTATTCCATATTTATGGTCTATTTGACCATGAACCACTTTTACAGACAATGTTTTCATATTTGATATTGCTGTATGTAAGAAAGCCCAATCACAGCATAACAGCAGATCAATGTCAGGCCTGGATTCACATTGACAGAAGGTTCTTTCCAAGTTTTTTGACTAGTGAAAACACCACTGTGATGTAAAGGAGAACCTGTGGCCAAATCCACAAGACCAGACTGATGGAAACACAGATTCCAAAATAGAAATTTGATTTATTACATATTACTTTAAATTACACATGTGACATCCTAGTTCATATGGATTTCACATATATAAAAATTGTCACACATGCCAAAATTTTGCCATTGTTTTCCAACTATTAGAATTACAAATGGGTACATATAGGTTACAAAAATATATTACTTATTATGTTATATATTTTACCCCTACAAATATATTATCTATAGTTTGTATAGGTACCCATATGGCTGTATATGAACACACACACACAACACACACACACACACACACACACACACACACACACACACACACACACACGCACGCACGCACGCACGCACGCACGCACGCACACACACACACACACACACACACACATACATGTGTGTGTGTGTGTGTGTGTGTGTGTGTGTGTGTGTGTGTGTGTGTATCATAAAAAATGTTGTCATTTTTACAGTATTTAACATTATGACATTTTATGCAGTATGTGAAATCCAATTGGAATTTGCATATGGTGCCATATATCATGCCACATGCTTTCTATATTGGGATGGGCAGTGAGAAACACTTTGCTTAACTTCGATCTTCTGTTTTTTTTTTTTTTTTTGTATGTTTGTTTGTATACATTGTGATGCAATGAATAAAACGTTAGTGATTCCACTGTCTGTACTATTCCCCTAAAACCTGTGACATATATTCTAAACAACAGTATTAAATGATTGTTAAAGATTGTTTATCGAACTGACATGTATCTTGTCTGTGTTTGTTTAATCTAAAATTGTGTTCCTGTAGTATAATGGTGTGGTGCCCCAACGTTGTGGGGACGCTTGATTTTGTTTGGAAATGAAAATCAGGTTGACGGCAGAACCCAATGTCAGACCGACATCAATGTCCAATGTCCAACCAAAAATCAACCTAAAATCAACCAAATATGAACGTCTAATCATGTTGCACCTTGACATTGTGTGGACGTTACCACTATGACAT
The DNA here is from genome assembly GCF_052040795.2 of Danio rerio. Taxonomy (NCBI): domain Eukaryota; kingdom Metazoa; phylum Chordata; class Actinopteri; order Cypriniformes; family Danionidae; genus Danio; species Danio rerio. Next base: position 28,335,572 of record NC_141032.1, read on the forward strand.
CTATCAGACGTTGGATTTTGATCACTTTCCAACACAACCTAAAATTAACCAAATATTAACGTAATTTGATGTCATTATTGGAAATCAAAATAACAATGTCCTTAGACACTAGACATTGAATTTTGGTCACCAGACGTCACAACCTAAATCTAACCTTATATTAATGTCTTATGATTTTGTGTACCTGCTGGGAAGGATTATGAACCAATGATCCTGCAAATGTAAGACTTCTTTAAGTAAATGAACACGGCAGTTTTGAAAACTGGAAAGCCTGTGTTAAAAAGGAGGTTTTGAAAATTGACATCAGGGTTCTGAAATTTGTGGATAAACAATTGGAAAAATCTGTAAATAAATACCAAAACTCAACTACAGATTTATTCATTTTAAAAACATCACTCAAAAAGCATTTAACATTTCATCACATCCGAAATGTCAAATTGTTCAAAAAAGCTTTTGAACATTAGAGAGTTGAAAATGTAAGCATGCAAAAATAACCACAGTACTGCATGTGGCCATGCTTCAGAGCACACCGATTCACACTCAACTTCTCACTCTAGAAATTTTGTATTCAAAAACTGTTACTGACGTGGCAGCTGTGTTGGCAATGACCTAGGTTGACACAGAGGAATATAGACAGAAAAAGAAAGACAAAAGAGGCAATGTTAGCCTTGATTTGGCAGTGTGTTGAATGATAATGCATCGACGTTCATTATATTAACAAATAATGCAAACTGCTTCACGTGGCCTAAAGATCTTGCATCTTAAATCTGAATATATTTGAATAATTTGGTGGCAGTTCACCTGTAAAATTTAAACTCTGTCAGTATATTTTGACATTTTAAACCTGACTTTTTTTCTTCAGTGGAACACAAAAGAATATATCGTGGAATAATGTCACAGTGACCCTTTTTCCATGCAATGAAAGACTTTCATTGTATAGTCAATTAGAGGGAAGTTAAATACTTTTTTTTTTATGCAGAAGAAAGAACTTTTAGCAATGGCCTCTGGAGGTGGGTAAATGATGACCTTAAATACAAGTCCAAATATACACTACCGGTCAAAAGTTTTATTTAAATTTTTTCATGTTTTTCAACTATGAAAACAGTTCTGAAAATATGCTAAACTGTTAAATATTTATTACAATTTTAAATAACTACTCTCTTATTGTATGTTATTTCAAATGAAATGATTACTCCAGTCATTATGGATTTTATTACTATTAATACCTAATGCTTTTAATACCAATAATAATAATTATATTAATAATAATAATAAATATAACAATAATTAATATTAGAGGGATTTCTGAACAATCGTGAAGCTGAAAAATCATCTTTAAAATCACTGGAATAAATGATTAAATTAAATGATAAACTACTTTTGAACAGTTTTTTTATGTTGCAACAATGTTTCACAATTTTACAATTTATTCTGTATTTCTTTTATGAAACAAATGCAGAATCCAACTGACCCCAAACCTTTGACCGGTAGTGTATGCTTCTTATAATTTGTTGTTCTGTGATGTAGATCAGAGTGGCAAACTCAGTTCCTGGAGGGCCGCAGCCCTGCAGAGTTTAGTTCCAACCCTGCTCCAACACACTACCTGTAGGTTTCAAACAAGCACGAAAGGACTCAATTAGTTTAATAATGTGGGTTTAATTAAGGTTAAAGCTAAACTCTGCAGGGCTCCATCCTCCAGGAACTGAGTTGGATACCCCTTATGTAAATGATAGTTATTACTGGCTACATTTCTCATCAGAATGACGTTCTGGTTTGTTCTTAGAACAGATTGATTGACTGGAGCAGATATTTGGCTGCAGCGAGACACACAGAACACTGGAGCTAAATAAGTCTCATCCTCTCATTCAACAAACTAAGCAATCCAGTGATGGTAAAGTTAATTTGAACTATTGCAATTATATAAACCCTTTTAGACTATACGTTTGGAATGTTCTTTACTAGTCATTAGTATTAGACTGCTGGCTTTCTTTTTAATAGGTTTCCTAAATATATATCAACTGTTTTCTATTTTATTACTAATAGATTTATTCTAACAGTTTACTAAAACACAGCTATCACTCTGCAATAAGAAATTAGTTGACATAGTTGCAAAGTATCAAAATAAAATGTAACCAAATAGGGATATCTAATACTTCTTACTCTTTATGAAATGGCAACTGGAAAAAAATATATGTTTAAGTACTAAAATTATGCAAATGTAAATAAAATATATACTATATTATATACTATATATAAAAACAAAATCTAAAATAGACAAAGCACACAAAACTAATATTAAATGAAGTCTGGAAACCAAAATAAACAGTAAAACAATATATAAAGAAATAATAGCAAATAAATAATATAAAATAATTCTGAACAATTCATACTCAAGGATGTCATTAAAAAGCAGATCAAAGACCACCTGAACACCTAGATTAACAAAACGAAAAGTCGATGAATGCACGTGCTCTGCTCAGCTGTGCATGTGATGTTGCCTAGCGGGAATTCTGTTCCTGTGAGCTGCAAATAGAGGATGGAATATGTGACGGCATCATTGCAGTAGGACTTCATTTGGGATATACTGTTACAGGAGCTGTGACATTCTGAGCATTTTAAAAAGAGCCAACGGGCACACATTTGCAACCATGTTCAATTACGGCTCAACGCTGGGATCTTCTGGGAGTCTGTTCACTTATTTTTAAACAGAGAAGACACATTCCCTGCTGAAAACACTAGCAAAAACCAACAATGGTGGTCTAGACTGTTTTTTTTTTTTTTTTTTTTTAGTGTTGATTATGGAGAACCAGCATAATCCTCAAAATTTGAATGAAATGGAATGCAAAATTGGTTAAATCTGCTATAAACAAGCCATAAGTGTCTGACTACAATTTTTAACTTTTTGCGGCAATTATATAATGAAACAAATCTAGCCAACAGCAAACTGACCCCAACAAATTTTCAATAGGAATAAATAGCACAAACACAGAAATTGAAGCTATGTAGGCAGCAATGACAGAATGCACTTCAACAATTGCTGAAAGTGAAATTCAACCAAAGTGAAGGACAAAGTGTCCATTTAATAGGAACATGGATCACCAAAATGGTGAATGAACTCTTCAAATACTGTTCTAGCCTTTCTAGAATCATACCAGCATCCAGATGACAATTTTTTTTTTGTCTACCAGTGCATCAATATCTCATGGTGAGGACCAGAAAACCCAAAAAATCCCAAACTGCTACCAATGTTAAATAACGTATCTTATGCTGGTGGCTAACATTGCTGATTATTTCAACATGGTAGTTGTGACAAAAAAAAAACTGCTCCTGGAGAGCCAAAACAGAGCCAAGAAATCAAGAACTTCAGACTCATTAGAAACATCAAGACAGATATGCTAGTAAGCTGGTTTAAACTAAACTCTATAGCAGAGATGCCCAAACTAGGGCCCGCAGGTAAAAGTTGTCTCATGTTAACCTTTAATTTATATAAGAATGTTTAACAGGGCAAGGAAATTTTCACAATATGTCTGATAATTGTTTTTTCTCATAATCTACAGAACAAACCATCATTATACAATAACTTGTCTAATTGCCCTAACCTGCCTCATTAATCTAATTCACCTAGTTAAGCCTTTAAATGTCACTTTAAGCTGTTTAGAAGTGTCTTGAAAAATATCTAGTCAAATGTTATTTACTATCATCATGGCAAAGACGAAATAAATCAGTCATCAGAAATGAATTACTAAAACTATTACGTTTAGAAATGTAAAAAAAATCTTCTCTCCGTTAAGCAGAAATTGGGGAAAAAAATAAGCAGGGGGGCTTATAATTATGACTTCAACTATATAAATACACACACATGCATAAAAAATGCATTCATTCATTCATTCATTCATTCATTCATTCATTCATTCATTCATTTATTTATTTTCTTCCATCTATCAATGCTGAATTAATGATGATTGTTGAGTTAACCTTGTTTAATATATTGTTTTAGTATGGTTTCAATTATGGGAAGATTAGCCATGTGAATAAATGCTTTTTATTACATTTTTTCCACACCTTTCGAGTGCCTTGGACTGATTTTTGTTGTTTGTTTTGATGAATCCCTTGCCCAAAGAGCACTGATATGTTCTGCTTGACCAGTATATTCAGCATTGAACTCCAGTGTTATAAATGTGATTGTTTATGTTTTTATTGCAATAGTTTATCACTTAAAAAGTTATACTGTATTAGTTAACATGATTTAAAGTAATCTTTTCTATTTATTTGAAAATATTATGAAAAAAAAATCTGAAATTTCACATCAACTTGTAGTATAATATAGTTTGGTATCTCAACGGTTCTCAATCATATTTAGTTTTTGGCCCTTTAAACAAAAAAGTTTGGGCACCCCTGCTCTACAGGATGGAAGCTGGATTGGACTTTTCTGATTTAAAAAAGATGAGACCAACTACTAAAAAGGTTAAAGTTCCATCTTTAAAATATTGGCATAATTTATAAGCCAACTTGAAGCTTGGCAATCCTCATCTGACTGCGAGATGTAGCTCTAACACTAAAATAATCATAGTATGTTGTCATTTGGAAACAGCTTACATTCATAGATACAGATACGACTACACCAGGCCTTGCTCGTGTTGCAGGCAGCAGGGTGAAGTGAGCGCAACAGAGCATTGGTCCATTTGCAGCCAAGTACATTCCCAGATGATCCGTTGCATGTGAGAGCGGAATGTACAGAGGTAATGATGGAATGTTCTGAGTATTCTCTGCCAAAGTTTTATACCACAAGAATACAGGTAAGACTAATGCCTCCATGGCCTGTTAGTGAAAAGTGAGCACTAGCAACTAGTCTGTTAAAGCAAATTTGGTGTAATTGCATAAAGATGCAGATTTGTGGATTAGGTGTAACATTACATACCCCAGGAATGGCAGGCCATTTAGACTGTCTTGTTGCATGACCATTTCCCTTAAAGTTTCTGCTGAATACAGGCCTATAGGAGAATTATACTGTCCCCTCTGGTTTGGGGTGGTTTTCATCCCTTGCCCGAATGGCAAATAAGTTGGGACAGGGCTTTTAGCCGGAGAATGAATTGCATTCTCCTGAGGTTTCTCCTCAGTGTTTGGAATAAGAGATTTTTTGGAAGGCTTTTTGGCTAAGAGGATGCCATATTTTTTGACAGGTTGCTCTTCGTCTTCTCCATCCCCAGTGTCTGTAGTTTCCTTGGTATAAAATAAACCATTAGATCAGAACAACTAATTGAAATGTCAAGGCATAGAAAAAAAATGTTTGCATAGAATTAATCAGGTAACTACAATGCAAATGAAAATTGGACCAACAGGAAACTTATGAGGATTTCATGTGAGGTGTTTATTGTTGCTTGACCAACAAATGCCTGCAGAGGGAGTTAAGTGTCAGCTTTACAAGGAATTATTGTTTTTACAATCCCCCCTTCCTTTTTTCCTCCATGCAATGGGCTCAGAAATTCCCATGACTTACTAAGAGGATTATATTGAAATGGTTTGCCTTTACACACACACACACAAAAAAAAACATTGGGTTTCCTTTAGAGTATTTGTGTCATCCATACAAGGTAAATATATTTGAGTCCTAATTTATGCCATACAAAATACACTGCCCTATCTCCCCACACCACCCCAAGTAACAAGAGTAGCTTATCTTTTTTTTATTATTATTAAAACCATGTCAGAAGACGCATTCTGCATGAAAATAATGTTATCTGTATCAGAATGGTACAATTTATTGGATTTAGTGCAATTATGGAGAGACACAGCTCTGCACAGTTTTGCTTCAACCCCAACCAAACATAGCTGATCCAACTAATCAAGGTGTTCAAGACTACTAGAGACTATTAAGCAGGTGTGAGTTGGAGGTGGTTGGAGAAAACTATACAGAGCTGTGGTCTTCCTGGAACTGAGTTCGAGAATATTGATCTAAGGTGATTGCTGGAACTACAGGCTAAGAACTGTCATGCATTTTTAAAACTGGAAGGATAACAGGGAACTATCATACTTGACATTTTAAGAAACCACATCAAAAAATGTGGTAGAACTCATGTTTAATAGTGAAAGTCAGAGCATTTCTATATGCACAGATTAAAAGCAAGTCCAGGGATTGGGACGAAACAGCTGTGTAGCCTTAAGAAAACCATTTAATCAGAAAAAGGGCTTCGATTTGCAGGGAGCATAAAGATACAGTAGGATTTTATGCAATAGTGGAAGGTCATGTGGTCTGATGAGTCCAAATTTACCCTGTTCCAGAGTGATGGGTGCGTCAGAGTAAGAAGAGAGGCAGATGAATTGATGCACCCATCTTACCATACACCATGGCCTTCATACAAGCTTATGGCGGCCAACAATGTAATGTGCCATATTCCATAATAACTATGCCAGGAATCGTCGGGATCAAATTGTGAAAGAGGAGCATGAAACATAGGAGCATGAAACATAATTTTTACACATGGAATGGCCCTTACTGAGCCCAGACCTCAAACTTATTTAGAGTCACAAGGTCTTGGCAAAACAGTAATGCAACTCTGAACTAGATTATATGTGTGACATTTGTAGAAGCATATTAAAATGATACCATGGCAAATACATCCTGTAAATTAAGCTAACGGCAGTCCAACATAATATTAGTGTCTAATTTACTTATTTATTTATTTGGACAGGCAGTGTATCAAAAGATCAGTTTAATGTGTATTATTAGGATAGGGAACATTTTAGACAGACAGAACATGACTTTACCTTCTGGTGAGGGATGACTGGCATGGGGGAGTCCATTCTTGGAGTGGCTGTGGGTACTGGAGCGGGACGTCTCGACCTGGGACCAGTACAAAATTCAAGGCAAAGGTCAATGGCACAAAATGTCAGCTTTAAAAAAAAAATGATGAATGAAAGTATTAAACTTATTAGTTACTGGTTGTAAATATATGTTTTGATTATTTTGATAATCCCCTTTAGACATTGTTGACTTTAAAACCACATTAATATCTAGTAACAAGAGTACTAGCAGACTATTTGCTTAACAATTAATTTTTATGATCCCCAACAGACATTCTACTGATCATAAGTAACTTTTCAAGTATTTATCAAGTTATTCTGCTAACCAAACAGTCTACTAAAACTTTAGTAATACTCTCAAATTAAGTTTAGTTGGAATGTACTGCAGTTTCAAAGTTAATTACATAGTCAAGAGAATAACTATCAGAAAATGTAAATAAATTTAATTCTTCAAATCATAGTTATTCAAGGGCACTTTAAACACAAACTATTGCACATTAAGAATTATATTTAAGAATAAATAGTTGTAATTCAACATTGAATAAATCTGAAACTCACAATTTTTAAAACGAGAAACAATATATATGATTAATATTAGATATATATTTAATAATGACTAAAAAACATTGATTCATTCATTTTCCTTTGACTCAATGCCATTCCAGCCACATGACTAAAAAATAGTTATGTTTCAGTTATAATTTACATCATATTGTTACTGTTTTACAAATGAATGCAGTCTAAAAAATCACCCAGTCACCTCTACCTTTCCTCTTATTGTTGATTGTCTTATTTGTAAACCATGATTTTATTTTTTTTTTAAGTAAAAATTCTTCAGTCCCAAACTTTTGAGGGGTAGTGTATCTAGCATATATGAACAAGGAATGAGCATGTTTGAATTGTTTAAATGTGAACATGAACTACATTAAAATGAAAGAGTTTGCTGGTGCAGCATATCACTTTAGAGATGTCACCTCTCAAAGACAGTTCAAAGACACGAGAGCTATAAGGAATTTTTGTGCAAAACACTCATCATTTGACCTTTGACCTATATTGAAATCATGCCACAATCAATTATAAGTGGCTAATACATAAATTCTATAAATGCTTGAAGCACTGATTAAAAAAGAACTTAAAATGAACAATAAAAAACCCTCATTGAGTGACCTCTCAGTAAGAGCTCTTGTGAAGCAATAGCAGCATTTCTAAACAGGCAGCAACACTTGAGGGCTTTTCACACGTCACTAGGCAGAAGAAATTTCTTGGAATCCATCATCAAGTGAAGTCTTGGGGAAATACATGCATAACCTGTCATTCCTTGTGAGATGCTTTTGACTGGAGAGAAGCATAGAAAGATGATAGAGCTACATAAATCCATAAGTCCAATCTAATAAAATGCAGCGACTAAAAATATAGGTTGTTTATTGGTAATGATGTTTCCATTAACAACATCGATCATTCCACAGAATGTTTTTTTTTATAGTGGATAAAGGTTCTTAAGATTATTAGTTTGCTCTTCACGTTAAGAAAAAAATATTTCTTTTATGGCAATGCTGCAAAAAAAATCCCTTTAATCTTTTTAAAATCCCTGTGAAACTAAATAAATCTTTTAGATGTTGAAGTTGTAATTTATTGTGTGCTCTAAAACAGTTGCTCCCATTTCAGTGATTTCTGAAACTCAAATAAATTGTATTAAAATATAAGATATATTTTTTTGCAGCAGATTGATTTTAGGGGCCAGGTTAAACTTTCTGACAACCTTTTTGGCACTCTAATACATTAAAAATAAGATATTCGAGGTCAAAATTAAATTAAATTAGTAAATGACTATAACAACTTATATGGTTATTACTCTGTTGCATTTTTGTGTTGTCAATATGCTCATGTCTATCTATGTCTATAGTTGTATGTGCAACGTTTGTATATTTTTAACCGTCTTTGTGAAAAATGAGGGTCGTGAGTCACAGACATTCTTATTTTAGGGGTCGTGTGCTGAAAAATTTTAAATCCCCTGCTCTAAAACGGTCAGACAGTCTAAAGAAAGTCTGTTTATTATGTTAATACTGCTCCTTCAACAGACATTTAACTGACTATAAGAAACTTTTCAAGTACATGTCAACTTACACTAATCCTAACCTAACAGTCTACTTATAATCTAATGAGAATCTTTTGGCATGTAGATGCAATGTAGCTTAAATTCAACAAACGGACTATCAAAATAAAGTGTGACCAAAGTCAGTTATTAGAAGTTAGTTATTAAATCTATCATGTTTAGAATGTTTCCTTCTTTCTGTTAAACAGAAATTGGGGAAAATATACAGGCAAATAATTCAGCAAGACTAATAATTCTGACTTTAACGGTACTTCCTATATTTTGCATAAAATACACAACAAAACAGAAAAAAACATCCAAATGAATATAAGAGCAGCTTCCTCAAACTAATAAAGATGGTATATGTCAATAAATAAGGAGAAGGCTAAGCTTCAGAAGATCACTCACGATGGAAACACACAGTCAGAGGAGTGTAGCAGCTTATGAATGTGAACACTAGAGCCAGCATTAGGAAATGTCACTTGGGAGCTGAGGTGTCTTTGTAAGTAACATTTCCTCTCTTTGCTGTAGAGCAGGCGGCCAGATGAAAGGGCTTAATCTCATTTCGCGCAGAGGCTTTGGGGTGTACGTACTAAATTAATAAAGTGTATTAAAAAAGGCAGAAAACCTTTCCAAATGTAATTTCCCTTACCTCCTAAACATCAATGGCTTTAATTCATGCATACAAGCAACCTGAAGGACTTCATGAGACTCCGGTGATTTATCACAGACATATTTTTAAAATTCAATTGTCCTGCTGGTATATTTATATGCTAACCATCACTTGTAGTCTGTGTCGGCTCAACGCTGACTGCTTATAATACTCACATTCAAGCTGTTTAAATTGCAGAGAACTTTTATTGCTTTCCAGAGCTGTTTGCTGCCAAAGTAAATTGTTTATGCTCTAAAGAAAACCCATTCAGTGAGCATAATAGGAAATTGTCTGACCAAAGTGTTCAGAAATATCAAAACGCTTGAGGTGGTCTGTAAACACATTATCGTTGAGGTTTACCTCTGCATGGTGAGGCTAAGTTTGGTGGTGGCTGCCTTTATCTTGTTCTGGGCCTCCAGATGGGTCATGCCTTCAGTGCTGACCCCATCGATTGCTGTAATGATGTCTCCCTGATTGAGGTTTCCACTCGCTGCCTTGCTGCCTGGTGTGATCTGTGGACACACAGCAATTAATTAATTGAACAATTACAAATTGCACCACAGGCTGAATTTGCAAAAACATCAATGTAAAATCCTTGTTTGTTTGCAATCATTTCAAATTAATTTTCACACTACGCTTGCACACATTTGCATGGTACATCGGTCACATTTAATTACTAACTTGTCACTTTCTGAGCAGATGAATGCATGGTAAGCATTGACACTTTTCTTTATAAACAATTGTTAAAGTGACGATGAAATCATATGTATTTTTCTGTTGTATGGATTATTGCAGGATTTATAATAAACTATCTATCTGTGCACATCCTTGCTTTCTTTCACTCCCTCAATAAGATCACAGCAATAGCAAATGAAAACCATAAAATCATCTAATCAAACATTTAACTGAAGTCCTGTGCTCTGCTTTTTTCCTGTTTGCAAAGCTGTTTCATGAATATGGATGACGAAATCTGCAAAAACAATAAATGAATAAATACGCAAATGTATAAATAAATGAGTAAATAAATACATACATTTCTGCATGAACAAATCAATGGATAAATTTGCAAATAAATAAATAAATGTATATATAAATCCACAAATTTAGGTAAATAATAAAATAAATTACATGAATACGTCAATGCTAAACTAAAAACGTTTATTCATTCTTGAACGTAGTTGCGTACAACCCATTCTCACCCCGAACTGAAGCATGGTCAAGTACCTTGACGCCTTAGGGATGAGAACGAGTTGTTGTGTATTTACTTTTCCTCAGCGATAATGCCTAATGAGAGGCTGTTTGTCAATCATCAGAAGCCAATCAAAAACATTTAATGCAAAATTTTTCTAACGATCAACCAATGATGGCATAAAGACCGCCTCTCATTAGCATGTTGAGGTGAGGAAAAGAATCAACTTTCAGTTTAGCATCTTCTTACTCCCCGACATTCATGTGACTTATTTACCTGCCTGCACTATCGATTGTTTAGATATTTATTTGTGCAGGAATTTGTGGATTTTTTATATACTGCATTTTTATTTTTATATTGTTTTATTTATGCAGAAATGTATGGATTTATTTACTCATTCATTTATACAGTTGAAGTCAGAATTATATATATATATATATATATATATATATATATATATATATATATATATATATATATATATATATATATACATAATCAAACATACTGTAAAAATTTTCTTGATCTGTTAAACATCATTTGTGAAATATTTAAAAAAGAAAAAAAATCAAAGGGGGGCTAATAATTCTGACTTCAACTTCATATTTGATTTTTTATTTTTGTATTGTTTTGCAGGATTCATCCGTCATTCATTCAGGTATATCTCACAATAGGTAATGTTGTCAAAGGTCCAGCTGACGTTAAACAAATGGTACAACATTTGGGATCTTGAAAATGGAAATCATTTAGTAAATAAAAAGTGACCTCCCAATAAAAGCCCTTGTCAAATGAAAGCAGCATTTGTACACTGGAGGGCTTTTTACAAGTTAGTGGAAGCCCAATACCAAATATAAAGTTTTTTTTTTTTTCTAATTAAGTGACAGCTTAGTCATTTTGCATCTGCATGCATTTATTTAAACAAATATAATAAATTAGGATGATAGTAGGTTATGTAATATAAACAAAATACTTGGAAAAAAAAATCCTTACAGCATCAAATATATATCATTAAATTAAATATGAGCGTTCACCGTCTACATCAGATATGCAGTAAATTACACAAATAAACTCCTTATAATTAGTGATAAAGTCAAAACTGCAAAAATGGTGAAAGTAAACTATTTTTTTTTCCATTTTTTTACATGCTACATGTGCATACACTACTTGTGACAATAGGGCACGTGGATTTAGGACAAATATACATTTGAAGTCAGAATCATTAGCCCCACTTTGAATTTTTCTTTATTACATATTTTTCAAATTATGTTTAACAGAGCAAGGAAATTTTCACTGTTTGTCTGATAATATTTTTTTCTCTTTTATTTGTTTTATTTTGGCTCAAATAAAAGCAGTTTTTGTTTTTTGTCTTGAAAAATATCTAGTCAAATATTATTTACTGTCGTCATGGCAAAGATAAAATAAATCAGTTATTAGAAATGAGTTATTAAAACTATTATGTGTACAAATGTTTTGAAAAAATCTTCTCTCCGTTAAACAGATATTGGGGAAAAAATAAACAGGGGGGCTAATAATTCAGGGGGGTTAATAATTCTTTCTTCAACTGTACATTTTGGGATTTGGGAATTTTTATTAAGGAAACTTGATTACCAATATAATTTTTGCTATATGAATACAACAAAAGCAACACTTTTATAAATCCCCAAACCCCCTCCGAATAAAAGTAGGAGCATATAAAAAATTTAGTGATATTGGCAAATTTTGGTTTTAACCAAGACAGAGTGCATTGAAAATTAAAAAGATTTTCTCAAAAGCATTATCTTTTTATCTGCTGCACATCTAATGTTGGACGTACATACAATACTGATTGTACACACAGTACTGATGATCAGAAGGTCATATGTGCTTGTGCACATCATGTGAGTTCATGTGGAAATCATTCGGAAGTAGTAATACATGCTTTTATGATCTGGCAAATTCCAAAGCAATCACATGAAATTCTGCGCCAAAAACATGAACAGAGAAAGACATTATTTTGACTGCTTTGCGACTGTCTCTCGCTCTTTCTCTCTCTGTTTCTCTAATAAAATTTTATACTATTATGAACCATGAATGTTTGCAACAAAGACAGGTTCTTTTTCAGAAATGCAAAACCAGAACACCTAGTCTGCTGTAAGCTCAGGATCGGTGAATTTATGCTCCTGATTGGTCAGCTTTGTATGGTTTAACTGATCAACTCGACAAATTCAAGCCAACTGCTCCTAAAATGTTTGACATGTTTTAAAATGATCTGGAGCAGCTCGGCTAGGCTCATTAATTTAATACACACCATAAGAGCCATGATCATAATGGCATCAAAGATTTCCATGCAAATTCTCACAATGGGAAAAATCTAACACACATTTAGCAAAAATCACGTTATGCACGTCCAGCTTAAGAGAAACAAGTGAAATTTGATTTTAAAGGTCCTATGAAATTAAAATAAAGTTTTTTTTAGATGTTAATATCAGTATTGTTAGTTTAGTTTTTATTGTTAGTTGCTCCAAAACAGAAAAAAAGAGCGTTTAGAAGATAAAATGATATGATATAAACATGTAAAGCCTGTAGTTTGTCACTTCCGCCTTAATTAAACAACGATTTTTTCCACAGCACCTCATACTTCAGTTTCTTATTGAATCATAACCAATGTAATGCTCTCCAGTATCTGACAAGCCCCTCACTCTTTAAGACGCTTCTCATTTGATGCACTTGATCTCAACCACACTCACTGGCAGAGTAGTGATAAAACAAAACTGTTTTTAAAAAGGGGGAGGGGCTAAACTATGTTCCACCCTCTCTTCATGTTTCGGCTAAGATTGTGCCTTAAACATCAAATAAAAATGCACATTTCAAAGCACTTCACGGGCCTTTTAAGTGTCTTTGAGCCCTCACTAACCAGTTATGAGTGTCAGCTCATACAGCACTTATATAATTTTTTAATTGATAGAAACTATTGTCTAAGGAGGACATTGTACAGTAGGTACAGTATAACAGTCTCTTGGTTGTTTTGTGACATTTTGCGTCTTCTTAGGCTCTTTTAATGCTTTCACACTGTACATGTTTGCTGCATTCATAAAGCATCCATGTCTTGAGGTCAGTCTGTCTGATGTGATTTTTTTGATGCACAGTTTGATTGAATTAATCCACAGAACTGATGTTCTATTTAGGCAAACACCGTAGACAACAAAAATAAACAGAGTAGTGCGCAGTAAAAGTACCAATGCAGCACTAAAATGTACTCAAGCAAAAGTATAAGTGCACATTTTTTACAATTGTACTATTTTTATTAATTCATACTAATTTGAGAATTAGTAATTTGCTGCTTTACACCACTGGTAAAGCATAACCTAAAGATAGAGTTACTATTACAAAGAGGGAAAAGCAAAAAAAAAAAAATGGTTTGAAAAGCAGCGCAGATGAGTGGAAAAACACACTCATGTTTGAAAAAGTACAGAAATCGGTAACCCTTTATAATTACACACTATAAACCATTAATTAAGCATTAGCAAATAGTGAATTCATTATTTGTTAAAAATTAACTCTACATTAACATATGTAAGCAGTTTATAACTACAGCTACAAATGCTGTATTCTTGACTTACAACCACATTTATAATGTGCTTAATTTCATACTTTGTTGATGATTTATTTTTCATTGCCTAATGAAGTATTGCATTATTTACAAACCAGTTGTATTTAAGAGTAGTTTGTTGTTTTTAAAGATAATTCAGAATGAGTTAGTAAATGATTAATAAACTATTCAGTTTAACATATGTCACTCTTATTATTCAGGCATATATTAATGGTTACTTTGTATGTTAATTATGCTTTATTAACTCAACTTGATGCAGTTTTGAAACCTAATCTAAAGTGAGGACTATTTATGCTTTATAAAACCCTTATAAATGACAAATATAGGCTCAGTTAAATTCTAAACAGGAAAAAAGAACATAAACAATATTATACACTCCTATTCGTTTGAAGATACACAAATGAAACTGTATCAAATAAAAAATAAATCTTTGCAACTTTAGTTGCACCTTTACTTTTTAGATAAGATTGTAAAGATTATTGTTAATTTGATATGAAGCCTTTATTTGTCATTTATAAGGGATTTATAAAGCATAGTCCTCACTTTAATAGGTCACAAAACTTCATGAAGTGAATGTAGCATTTATTAACATACATAGTAACTATTACTGTATGCCTTAATAATAAGATATATGGACGTTGATTTCAATAGTTTATTAATCATTTACTAACTCATTCTGAATTATCTTAAAAACCACTAACTACTCTTAAATACAACAAGTTTGTAAATAATGCAGTACTTCATTTAATAATGAAAAATAAATCATTAATAAAGTATGAAATTATTAAGCACATTATAAATGTGGTTGTAAGTAAAGAATACAGCATTTATAGGTGCAGTTATAAACTGCTTACTAACATTTGTTAATGTAGAGTTAATGCTTAACAAATAATGAACTCACTAGATGCTAATGCTTAGTAAATGATTCATGGTGTGTAGTTATAAAGTGTTACCCAGAAATCAAAGGGACATATACTGAAATCCCATCTTTGCAACAAGGCAGTGGCTATACTTTCAGCCAGCTCATTAAAATGTTAAAAATAAAGGTTGTTGTTGACGCCTCCCCCTGCTTCCCTCAATTTGACCCTGTATTCTGGGGCCCTGCCACCAACCGTTCTGTCCCACCTGCTGCCATTATTCAACATGCACACATATACAGAGCTCTCCTTCATGTAATGTTCTGCTAGTAAATACACAACTGCCAAACAAGATCATGTGGTATATCTGAAAATAAGAGAAATCCAGAATAAGCAATGACTTATACTTTTTTTATTTAGCTGCTTGTTCAAACTACATATTTAAAATGAGCAGTTCTTGAGATTTTTATTTTGGGACAACTTAAATGTTTTATGTTTAATCCACTTACATTGGTGAAACCAATTCAGTTAACGTAATTCCTTTTTGTCGGGACAACATGAAGGAAGTGTGTGATACCCAGCATTTTTTACTGTGTGGACAGAATGTAAACATGATTTGTAATATAAACATACGCTGAATAAATTGGCGGTTCATTCCGCTGTTGCGACCCCAGATTAATAAAGGGACTAAGCCGAAAAGAAAATGAATGAATAAACTCTATATGATTCACTAAGGGTGTCACGGTGGCAAAGAGGATAGCACGATCGCCTCACAGCAAGAAGCCCTGCCTGAGTCAGTTGGGATTTCTGAGTGGAGTTTGCATGTTCTCACTGTGGTGGAATGGGTTTCCTCCGGGTGCTCCAGTTTTCCCCACAAATCCAAAGACATGCTCTATAGGTGAATTGAAGAAGCTAAATTGGCCACGGTGTATGAGTGTGGATGCAAGAGTGTATGAGTATTTCCTGGTGTTGGGTTGTGGCTTAAAGGGCATCTGCTGCGTAAAACATATGCTGGATAAGTTGGCGGTTCATTCTGCTGAGGCAACCCCTGATTAATAAAGGGAATAAGTCGAAAAGAAAAGGAATGAATGAATGAATGAATGATTCACTAATACATGTAATGCATTGGAGAAAGTTTCTCATTTGATTGTATTTTTTACACTAGTATAATTATTCACCACACGCACTGCACTGGCTTTACTGTTGAGACACATTTCTGCTTGGCTATTATGTAATTAAATCCCACCGCATGCTTCACTGGTCAGGGTCCTACAAGCTGGATCAGAAACCTCATCATCGCCCTCCTCCTGTTCACATTTCACTTAAGCCAACAGAGTGCTGCTCGACCGACACTTCAATTATGAAGCGGCACATGAATGGCACAGAGACACTAATTACACAAACACACTCGAAGAAGAACATATTTCTATTGAAATTCTGCTTTTTTAACGGACAGGAAGAAGGTTTTGGAAAACAACAGTTAATCATACTGATTTTGAACTGATATTGCACACTTATCTACACTGTAAAAATATTGGGTTCCACGCAATCGATTTATGTTAGGGCAACATGAAGGAATTAAGTTACCTTATTCGTTTTTACAAATTTAAGTGGATTGAACATGAAACAATTAAGTTGTGGGCAGCATGGTGGCACAGTGGGTGGCGCTCTCACCTCACAGCCAGAAGGTCATTTGTTAGAGCCTCGGCTGGGTCAGATGGCATAAGAAAGGCAAGTTGTTTGTGGTATATATGTGTGTGAATGGAAGTGTATGGGTGTTTCTTGGTGATGGGTTGCAGCTGAAAGGGCATCCGCTGCGTAAAAAACATATGCTGGATAAGTTGGTGGTTCATTCCACTGTGGAATAAAGGGACTAAGCCAAAAAGTAAATGATTGAATAAATGAAGTTGAATAAATTGAGTTGTCCTGAAAAACTCGTGAATTGTGTTGTTTCAGCTCATTTTGAATAGTAGTTTGAACAACCACAAAAAATTTTTGAGTGTAATGTTAAACACACTTAAAAAGGTTCTTCATTAGTACTGATGGTTCTACATGTAAAGGAAGGTGTTTTTATTATCAGTAAAATGAAATATTAATAATATTGAATTAAATTATAAATATTAAAAATAGCATTCTGTCTTATTTTTGTATCTAAAGGAAAAGTTCACCTAAAAATAAAATTTAGTTGTCTTTATGAGTTTCTTTCTTTTGTTGAACACTTCTGTTGATTTTCATTTTTGTTTGAACTATCTTTTTAAGTATTATAATTTCTGACACCATGATATGGAATTCTGTTTTTCAAAATTCAGTTGTTTTTTTTATTAGGAATACAAAAATGTTACTAGTTCCTAAGACAGAATGGAGAGATAAATACTCGAGTCATAAAATGTTTGAGAAAGAAAAGCAACCCAGGCTTATTCTCATTCAGGCTCATCCTCTATATACATTTCTGAAGAGCACCAAATACGTCCCAGGAGCTACATTTTTTGCAGTTATTGTTTTTGCATATCCACCAGCGGCTGCTGTGTATCCTTTTTAGATCTCAAATTTCTCTCGCGAATGCCATCTGCACCTGCTGTTCTCGTGTAAATCAAAAGCACTGATTGACCCGCTCACCCATTTCCCTAAACCCAACCGACAGTTTTAAAAAGCAATCCAGATAAAGTAAATTTCGTCGTCTATTTTTTACCATGTTTTCGTATTTTATCACATTCTCACCCTGCTATTTACTTTTTATTTTTTCGGCTTTTGTTTTTGTCTTGCTTTCTGGAACCATTCTTCCCCGGACTCAAATCCCGTTGTCGTGGTCAACTCCTCTTTGTGTCTTAAGTCCGCCAACATACAGGGCGAGCTAACTAGACAAACTGGTATCAGCGAGAAAGCCCTCCATATGGAGGTAAGCGGTGAGCTAGTAAGCACGTAAGGGAACGTCGTCATACCACCCTATAGAGTTCGTTTTAAAGACAAAATGCAGTCATACGTACTTCTGGTTACATAATTCACAATCTCCAGAAATCTATATAGGGGTACGTTTTCAGAATGAGCCTATGTTGCAACCAAGGCTGACTATTTTCTTAGAATTGCGATTTTATGTCACACTTCAGAGGAAAAAGATCAGAATTGTGAGTTATAAAGTCACATTTGCAAGGAAAGCATTTCATACAAATGAAAAGACACCTAAAAACAGGCTTCAGAAGCTAGTTTATTTTTTTTAGCACTTTATGATTTTTTAATTAATATATTAGATAGATCATTTTCAGCTGTACAATAAAATATATAAAGGTATAACAGGTAACAAAATAAATGCAATAATACAGCTGTTTAAGTTAATCTATCAATCGCATCACAACAGACGGTAAATCCGATGACCTGCTAAGATCCATATGAAAACATCTGATGCATTGTTTAGTCCAGATGGCAACTGTCTTAACTTAAAGATTTGATGATCCAGCTCTCCCGTTCCTTCCTAAAAATCTGAACATTCATCTTAAATAATGATAGTTGATCCAATATGCCTTTCAAAGTTACAGATGAGAGCATCTGTTATATGTCAGATTGCCGTGTGATAGTACAAGTCTTGTTTAGTGAAGAAGTGGGGTCTAGCATTGTAGGCATTGTGATTTATGAGGCAGCCCTTGGTAAATGCCATCTTTAATTGTCTTTTGCCACCTTTATTTGTCTTTTGACTGTTCTGACAGAAAATAAAGGTCGGGGTGCTGGTCTGCACTGCCTGTGAGTATTTGCTAAGCTCTGAAGGAGGTGGACAGTATATGCATTTGTATTTTTGGTTGCTATGCTTCGGCACACCAATACTAATATGCACAGAAGTTCATGACTCTGTTCACCTTCAAGTCAGAAAGGCATTGACCTCAGCCTAAAGTAGCCTGACCTCTTAAAGTACTCAGTGTCAGAGAACTTAAAGAGTGAACAAGACATCTGTTAAAGGAACTTACATGTTTGAAAAGCCCCAATGTACATGTGAAAAGACGATAGAATAATGACGACAAAATAAAGATTTGGTGAAATAACTAAATATAGTAGATTCTAAATGAATCCATGGTCTTTGTCTTGGGCTTTATGAAGTGCTTTACAGAATTTAATGTTGGCATTTTTCAGGGCTGGAGTTCCATATCATGCGCAATAACATATAATGACAGAAGTAATCTCTGAGAGGACATTTAGTGCTTTCTGCTATCAGCAGGGCTGTTCTACAAAGACACACTGACAAAATGGCATTGTTTTAAATGCATCACTGCTAAGAAAGTTCTGTGTTTGCTCTTATCAGAATCCCCAGAATTCATTGTCTTTGCATTTTTAGATTGTGTTTTGGTTGACAAAAGGACAATTTGAAATTAAAAAGCTTTCAATTCAGTCAAAGGTCAGCAATAAAATCAAGGATGCACATTTGTTGTTTCATCTGTTTTCATGAGAGCACTCTGCATGAATAAAATAAAAAAATAATATAAAATATTAATAATTAAATTAAATTAAATTAAATTAAATTAAATTAAATTAAATTAAATTAAATTAAATTAAATTAAATTAAATTAAATTAAATTAAGGTAGACACTGTGGTGCAGTGGGTAGCGCTGTTGCCTCACAGCAAGATGAAAGGCTCAAGCCCTAGCTGGGTCAGTTGGCATTTCTGCTTGGGGTTTGCATGTTCTTCCTGTGTTGGCGTGGGTTTCCTCCGGGTGCTCTGGTTTTCGCCACAGTCCACAGACATTGATTAGATGAACTGAATAAGCTGAATTGGCCGTAGTGTATATGTGTGGATGAGAAAGTGTATTGATGTTTCCCAGTGCTGGGTTGTGGCTGGAAGGGCATATGCTGCATAAAACATATGCTAGATAAGTTGGCGGTTCATTCAGCTGGGGCGACCCCTGATTAATAAAGGGACAAAGCTGAAAAGAAAATTATTTTTTTTAAAATTAAATTAAATTAAATTAAATTAAATTAAATTAAATTAAATTAAATTAAATTAAATTAAATTAAATTAAATTAAATTAAATTAAATTAAATTAAATTAAGGCGGTTCATTTTGCTGTGTAGGTGACCCCGGATTAATAACGGGACTAAGGCTAAAAAAATATTTTTTAATGAATAAAAAAAAAACAAATAAATTAATAAAATAAAATAAAAAATAAAACAAAATAAAATAAAAAATTTAATTAAATGAAATTAATATTTACAATTTTTTCCAACTTATTTATTTGACCATGTTTAATTTTCTACATGCCATGACTTTAAAATTAATATTATTGAAATTCTATAAAATTTTCATCATTTACTCATCATTTACTCATCCTCCATTTATTCCATACCAGTCTGATTTATTTATTTATTTATTTATTTTGTAAGGCTTTCAACTATCTTCAGAATATTTAATTTCATGTTCAACAGGAAAAAATAACAGTTTGGAACCTCTCAGGATGAGTAAAAAATGAGCATATTTTTATTTTTTAGGTGAACTTCCTTTAAATGTTCACTTCTTTTGAACTTACATTCATTTATTCATTCATTTTCTTTTCGGCTTAGTCCTTCTATTAATCAGGGGTCGCCACAGTGAAATAACCAGCCTACTTATCCAGCACATGTTTTATGCAACGGATGGCCTTCCAGATGCAACCCATCACAGGGAAACACCCAAAGACTCTCATTCACACTCATACACTATGAACAATTTAGCTTACCCAATTCACCTGTACCGCATGTCTTTGGACTTGTGGGGGAAACCGGAGCGCCTGGAGGAAACCCACACAAACAAGGGAAAGTCATGCAAACTCCACACAGAAATGCCAACTGACCCAGGCAAGGCTAGAACCAGCAACCTTTGTGCTATCCACTTCGCCACCTCATCTCATTCTTACAAAATTATTTAGCAGCTGTGTAAAAAGCAGAATAATTACAACTGGCCAGTTGTTATACATAGTACATAATAACCCTCTGTTTTCATTATAATTTCTCAATAACAACCATCTGAACGTACATTAACCCTACCAGCTTCAATAGCAATAGTTATGGTACTATCTCCAAGCAATATATAAATTCACAATGAGTCTATTGTCTGGGCTCTTCACATGTATGACTCACATGTATTTCTGCTGGCCTGACCTTCAGTGCTATAAGCTAAAATAGGTGACCACAAGTCAGCCATTGAACCCACGGGCCAAAAGTGCTAGTCAATGCTATCATTAGCTACAATGCAGCTTTTCATTTGCGAGTAAGCCAAAGATTCAAAAAGTGACCTAAAACCTCAAATTTCAAAAGGCAATCAACAACTGTGCAAACAACCCGCACGCATAAACAAATACGCCTATTATTGCTCACTTTGCATGAACTTTAGATTAGCGCTGTCATTTTCTCATGTCTGCAACACTAAGGCCAGGACATATTAATTAAAGATGGATCACGGTGTGCATGAAATATAAAACAATGTCTGTGATTTGATATTTCAAAAGGTTACATTTCAGGTCTAGATCCATTTGTCAACAGCTACTGTAAAGCGTAGCTCTCCTGTCCAGCGTTAGCTGTTTGTCGGCTCCATTATTGACACCAATATCTCATATCCTGGGGTATTTTACTCACATACTAGGACAAAATATGAGGTTCTAATAATTACTGAATCAAAGTATTAAATTGAATCACCCACTCCTTCTTTGTTCTCAATAAATTTCACAACTTCTTTCTAACACATTGTCTAAAAACACTCGGCTTGTAGCAGCAAAAGCAATTACTGTGCTTATTATTATTACTATTATTATTATTTGATGACAGCAGCTCTGTCTGAGATTAGATATTTTAGAAACATGCAACATCTCTCCCAGCAAAGAAAATCAAGAGGGCTCAAAACAACACTTATGCATTTAAAGTCATGATTATTATGCCGTCCTGTGATTTTTTTTTCTTTTTCAAACATTTCATAAATGTTTAACAGAGCAAGGAATTTTTACACAGTATTTTCTATACTATCTTTTCTTGTGAAGAAAGTCTTATTTTATTTTTATTTATTTTTATTTTTATTTTATTTTTTGGCTATACAGAATGCATGCAGTATTTACACTCCTCCATAAAATGTATAGCATATGTGTCTGTATGGGCTGTTTTCGCTGTACTTCGTGACAAAAAGAGTATTGAATGTTGTTCTCGATCCATGATGGAACTTGCAGGCATTTGATAGACTTGTCCCTCATTCCTAATTTCTGTCATCTGTATAGGTAAGCAGGCTGTGTGCACGCGAGCGAAACACTTATTTAAATGTCTTATGATATTACTATGTAGGCACATTTATACATACAGTTTTAAAACTTTTACAACAACCGTAAAGCAAAACAGATGTATTTCCTCTGTAAAAATGATCCAAAAGGCACGTGGGTCTATGTGTTTTTGCGTATATATTTGTTTATAATATATAGTGTGGATTATAATATTATAAACAGAGAGATTAACTTTTTGTCATGGAAAAAATAAGCTTGTAAAGTTATCTGTAGAAGGGTGGTGCTGACGTCACAGACAAGCACCCCAAAGGCTCTGTAGTCCGTTTCTAGCCTAATTTTAGCTTTTTAAATCTTGACTTTACATTTAAGATCTAAAAGTGCTCAAAGTTTTATTTTCGTGTGAGGATTTTTTGGCTCGACAAAACGTGTAAGTGTAATGAACAGTGTTTCAACACAGAGCTTATTATTTGCAATCTTCAAAAAGCCTATGGAAAAAATAGGGATTTTAGGGGAACCAGTTTTATGCTAGCAGCCGAGGTGACATCATAGTTCCTCCACTCTATTGCCTAAAAATTAATTAATTCATTAATTTGCTTGTCGGCTTAGTCCCTTTATTAATCTATTAAACTATTATATTTTAGAAATGTGTTGACATTTTTTTCTTTCCATTGAACAAAAATTAGGGAAAAAAGACTTAAAGATAATAATAATGATAATAATAATAATAATAATAATATACAGATTTGAATGGAAATCCAGCCTGAGATTCAATAGAATAAAATACAATTAAATAACAACTCACAATTCAGGACCCCAACCCCCCCTTTGTTTGTAAAAATGTTTATTGGCTTATTTCAACTGAGTGAAGCTAGATGGTATGGTACGGTTTGGTATGCTTTTATGACCGTTTTCACTGTCAAATGATATCAAAAATCGAACCATACCGTCCCAATTCTTGGGTAATCTTTAGAAAGGGTACCTAGCTAGAAAAAAATGGTACCAAAAGGCAGAGCTAGACTGAGCTGAATGTGCAGCTGAATGATATTGGTTTACAGAGAAATGAAACAAAAGGAACTGCCATTTTTAAATACACAGGCAAGACATTACATCATAATACTATATACAGATAATAACCAGCCATGGTCGACCCAAGCGCAGACAAACCTTGTTGTTGTCTTGATAAACCCACAAAAAGCCAAGAAGAACAAAATCTGCCGCGTCCTGATTTTGTTTTATGAGGCCGTCTAAGAGTGAAAGTGGTTACACTTTCTCCAGAGAGCTCACGTGTATTATATTTGAAATAACAAACTTGAGCTCAAGATAATAACATGCACATGATTATTGAAGTGCTTCTGACATCCGATCCTTTAAGAAACAAATAAACGTGAGCGTTAAGCCGGAAAACACAAAGGAGCAACCTAAAACATGAACAAACTGCCATATTTAACTATTATCATCGCCTTTTGGACTATTATGAACTCGGAATGATGGAATTACTTTCTAACAGAGGTTACATGTGCTGGTGAAGATTAAAGATACAGATGAGAGGTTTGCACAGACTGTGGACTATATGTTGCATGTTTTTAAGGCCAAATAAGGACTTAATGTATGTGTGTGTAGTTTTTCTGCAATTGGTAATATATCAGGGACTGATTTATTTATTTTATATACATGCAGACGTTACAGTGGGCTATTTTGCACATGCATCTGCAGTTATAATCAAATCATGGTCATAGAAAGGTTAGTGATGAACATTTATACACAAGTATTTATGTGTACAAAGCATCTGTTTTGTGCGAAGTGCTTTTCATATGATATGTGAACGACTGGTACAGCTTTACTTTGACATTTCCTCAAGCGAGACATCGACTGAAACATGCTGTCGTACATTACGCCCACCAAAAGGGTACCAGTTTGGCAGTGAAAACGTAAGTCTGATAAAAGTGACCTGTACCGACCCGTACTCTACCACTTGGGCCATATTAGATTTGACTAAAAGCCAAAACGTCAAAATGTAAACACAATTTAGACTAGAAATCTGACTATCTTTTACAATTTTAGCTTTATTTCTCACAATTCCGAGTTTATATCTTTCAATTATCAAAACTGCGACTTCATTTTTACAGCAAAAGCAATTACTGATCTATTTTTTTAAAGACAGCAGCTCTGTCCGCCTTGGGACCAGGATTAAGATTTAATGTAGATTATCTTCAATGCTTTAGGATAGAGGCTGATCTCTTATTACAGTGTGTGATTGTAAAAAAAAAAAAAACACAGAGAGCGCCACCTCTGCCAAATACACGTGCATCAATCATATGAGACATGAACCTAACATAACCTTCCACGTTTTAATCTACCTCCACATTCTGCATCAGGTGACACTATTAAATTCAGATGGACTGACACTGATTACAGCGTGGAAATGCATGCCACTGAAAATGCTGATTGGAAAAGTAATGGAAATACAAACAATAGAGATATGGACCTGTCTGTAAGGCCCACTATGACATGCCGGACCAACCATAAACCTGACAAACAGAGGTAATGACTCTCCAATCAAATGGCAAGAAAGGTGTCAGCTAGGAAACAAACAAACTATTCTTCTTGTCAATGCAGACTGAAAATCATCTCATTCTCTGATAGGACAGTACAATCTCTATGAGTCCATGAACAAGGCATGAGCACTTCTGGGTGCCTTATTGCATATGAAAGGTGCATCAGCAACACTCTTGGTTCTTAATTGATAATTCTAGGTTCTAAACTTTTAATTTTCAGTCAGCCAGTCCATGCGCTTCCAGTGAACTGTCTTTCCATTGTAAATTTGCCATGTTTAAGATCTGTTTCTCTTAAGAATAAGTGATCGTCACTGCCTGATAGATAAATGATATAAAGAAGGTCTCAGACGGGACAAGAAACACTGCACTAAATTCTGTTTTTCCCTGCCATCTCTTTAAAATATGAACATTTATTTTACCCCAGTGTTTTTGATGGAGTTACACAATCTATCATCTTGTTTTAGGCTTGAACAACTAAATGAATGCTTAAGTTTATTTAATGTTGTAAAAGGTACCTTCATTCATTCATTCATTTTCTTGTTGGCTTAGTCCCTTTTAACCCTTTCAGGCTCAAATTAAATTTTAGAAACAGGCAAAGTCAATGCTTTTAACTGTTGCAAATCAGCAACGCCTGCCTGGAAAGGGTTAAAAGGAACCTTATAAAATTTATAGTAGTCACATTAAGCTTTCAATGGAAGTTTACCATAGGCTGAAAAACACTAGCTGTGCATGTGGCCCATGAATTGCTGAAGCTATTGTCACATATATGGTATTATCACAGGTATAATTAAAATAAATACTTATTTTGGTATTGGTTTAGTGTGTTCACATGCTCAGTGTAAATGTTTCAACCTTATAAAATTACTAAAGGACTATATAGGTAACATTTTACAATAAAATCTCATTAGTAAATGTAAGTTAATGGATTAAAATCAGCAGTAAATAAAAGGCAATTTATTACAGCTACTGTACTATGTTAATAGAAGCTTTTTTACATGATGGTGATCGCGGTGTGTTCAGCATCTTAATTTCTTGGAAGTTTTTAATATCTTGATGTTTTTTTTTATTTATGTACATTTATAAAGCTATACTTTGCATCAAACAGGAAAACAAATGAATTACTGTTTATGTGAGGTTTTTGTAATGCAGCGTCAATGAACAGGACAGTAAATTTGATGTTGATGTCTCTTTTTTGTTGTTGCTTTGATGAAGTCATGAAAACACTATTGTGGAACTTGTATTGTATTATTTGAGCAAATAGGAATACAAAAATTATATTTGTCATACTCTCCTATTTACTGCTTTCTACTTTTATTCGGCTATGATGACTTTTGCTGCTGATGGTCCAAAATATAAAGAAATACAACTGATAAGTTTTTAGTAATTAAATTGATTTAATAAAATGATTATGTATGTATGTATGTATGTATGTACAGTATGTATGTATGTATGTATGTATGTATGTATGTATGTATGTATGTATGTATGTGTGTGTGTATGTATGTATGTATGTATGTGTGTATGTATGATGTATGTATGTATGTGTGTATGTATGTATGTATGTATGTATGTATGTATGCAATCTGATTATGACTATAATTTTAAAACTTTATTAGACATTAACTAAGAAATTCGTATCAGATAAACTAATGTTAACTATTGGAGCCTTATTACATGGTGGTAATATACAACAGCCCTATAGCCACAATATTTTCAATCAATATTTCAGCATGTAGGTGTTTAGATTAACATTTGAAAATGGTAACATTTAAACTTTCAAAATAACCAATTAAGTCTAACCTTAAGCCTAATGCATAATGATCTTTACATAAACAAACCTACAAACTAAGCTGAGGTGCTTTTTAATTTACTTTAAACTATTAATTTAAAAACTAAAGCAATGCAAATATTAACTATCAATTATATTTTTTACGAATATAATTAAAAATATAATTTTTTACGAATATAATTAATACAAAAAATAATCATGCTAAGCTAAATTCACCCCACCAGAAAGGTGTGTTTTTTTAAAGTAATGACACTCTTTTAGCTTTTAAATGTTTAAGTGGTTATAGTTTGTCAATAACATTTTTTTATTGATTGGCTCAGGAGGATAAAACTATCGCTTTGCTTCTTAGTTTAGTATCATGAATGACTTTAGTGTCATTCATAATGATCTCATAGAAAAAAAATCTAATATCATTGCTGTTTTTTAAGGTAAGCAATTTTACTACTCATTATGTAACGGTCATGTTACAGATGATAAATGGGAAACTGCTTACCATCAAGAAATGAATTCTGAGAAAACAGAATAATCCTATAGCTGAAATGAGAATCAACATCCTTAAGCAACAAGAATCGAAGCATTTTTCCATGAAACATGACGTCAACAGCTGCTTAGCATAAATGACAGACAATACAGACTGAGAGGCATCCAGAAGCTAATGGCTTTTATGCTGAAAATGAAAACTGCCATCATCACTTCCACCTTCATGTCATATCAAACATGTAATCATGTTTTCATGTTCGGAAAAACATATCATCCACACAAATGGGATCAAAAACAACACCAAACCCGTTTTTTTGTACTTATCTTGTGTTCTTTTTTCTATCTCACAATTCTGTCCTTTTTTTTTTTACTACAATTTCAACTTTTTTGTCAAACTATTGAGTTTACATCTCACGATTGTGATTTATTTCTCAAAATTTTGACAATTTTTTTCCCAGTTTTCAAGTTTACAAGCAATGTTGCAATTTTTATGCCATTTTGATTACATTTTCCAGTTTTGTTTTTAACTTTTATTATCTAAGAATTACAAAACTCATACAAAGTAATTCTGATATTATAAGACAAAAATTGAATATAATAGTTTATAATTATTAAATATTCCAGCTTATAAAATACTTGATATAAACTTGCAAGTCTGAGAAAACATTTTGTAACTGTAAAATTTACAAAATTGGGATAATCCTGAAATTTTGAGTTTAAAAGTCACAATTTCCAATTAAATCGCAATTAAGTCACAATTCATTTATTTATTCCATGGCAGAAGCTTACATTGGATGATTGAGATTTTTAAAATAATAATAAAAAAAATGTATCTGTTATCTCTCCGTTTAAAATACTTTTTTTCAGGGGATGTAACAAAAGTTAAACTTTACTTTTTCATTAGACTTTACAGGTCGAATCAGCATTGTATATGAAAATCGAGAATACACATTTTTCACATTTGTCAAATAACACTAGAGGTTAAATGCAGTGTGTGTGATTAACCTCCACAAGCGGTATTAATCCGGCCTTCTCATCTTTCTCTTTCAACCTCACAAGAACAGATTCATTTTCTGAAGGCTTGCATCATCTAACTCTATTCATAGAGCTTTCCACTGTAAATACACCACAACATATCTCTCTCAAGCCAAAACACCAAAGCTGGTTGAAGAATTTCTTCTTTGGCTTGGATGATAACCAATACAACAACAGCTGCAACATACTGTTACATAATGCCAGAAGACATGAGGCTCTGTTTTAACATGACCATTCACATATAGAGACTGGTCAAATCTATCTCTTTTTTTGATCAATAAAGCATGATGGGTTTGTTTTGGGTAGTCTCACCCGGGAGATGGTCAGGGACATGTTGAAATCTTTGCCACCCTGCAGTCTGAAGCCCCATGGTGCAGGTCCTGACAGGGTTACTGTGTAATTGCTCATCTTGAAGTGTGTTTAAAGCCAAAAGCTTTGTTGCAAATCAGTAAAGTCCTTTTTTCCCCCCTTTTCTTCTCAGTTGTTCTCACTCCAGTCGGGATGACCAAACACCCGGGTACGGGCAGGCACCGAGGAGCCTCTGAAAACACAACAACAACAAACCGGAGATGCAGTTGAGTGAAATACGCTGAATTACCATACACAAGCATTGTTATGCAACTATCATGCATCAACACAACTCAAAATCACACAACCAAACCAATCAGAGAATAAAATAACAAACAGTTCCATCGCACCCTTGACAAAAAGTCAAAAAAGTAAAAAAAAAAGCAGAAGAGTTCTTGCCTGCTCGGATGGCCTGGACAGACAGCCTAAGAATAGATCCTCTCTGCAGAAAGTGATAACTCTCAAGCTCTCGGGGGCCTTATATGGTGAGTAAGGGGACACCCCCGGATGCCAGGCCCCCATGATTCACATGGCGAATATAGCCTCTTCTTAGGGTAACACATTTTTCCACTTGGCTCCTATGGGTGTCCACTTGGAGGGCGCTGTGGATGTCCAGTTAGTGGGAAGCGACTAATAAACAAGAAGATGTTAGTGGATTATAATTGACATAATGTTTTTTTTGAGGTTAACTCTAAATCAATGGATGTTTAAGATTTGGTAGAGGTTGTGGGGTTGATTGCAGATGTCACAGGTGAAACCATCTGTTGGGATTCCTATATAAATCATTTGTTTGGGTTTCATGGGACCTCCAGACTTTTGCGATTTGAGTTATTTCATTAAATCTTAATCACTCAAGTTCTGATGTGAGCATGTTTTAAATCAATCACACGCTGTAAATGTTATGTGACTAATGAATCAAGTGCCACAGGGGGAAAAGAGGTAAAGTCAATCAAATCAATTTGAGAGGTCTTTAAAATTGCATGATTCGATTCTGCTAGTGGTTATACAAAAGGCTGCAATCTCATAATTAATTACTTATTCAATGTTGATTTGGTTCATTTCAATACCAATACACTCTAATGTAATGTAATGTAATGTGTATTGTATAATAGGGTATTTATAATGCATGGTCATGTATTGGGGGTTGGGGTCTCTCCACATCACCACTAGTGTGCAGCATCTGCTCGAATGATGTGACGGGAGCCACAGGATAATGATGCCAGTGCACTCACCACACACCAACTATAGGGGGAGTGGAGAAACAATTCGGTGAATGGGAATGTTTAGGAGGCCATGATGGGTAAGGGCCACCTTATGCCTAGTTCAGACTGCGTGATTTTAGCGCCGATATTGGCTCGCCGACAGGTTTTGAGAAATCGCAGACAAATGGCTGAAATCACAGGCAAATCAGCGCTCGTGCACGTGAGTGACAATCACACAGTATGAACAATCAAAGACACCATATGAGAGAATCGCCGCTAAGTCGCCGGTGCCTGTGAGATATTTGGCGTGCTAAATATCTGGAGCTGTCGGCGATTTAAATCATGCCGTGTGAATTGAGTTTTGACTGAAAATAACATCGGCGATCACCTACAGCCAATGAGAGAGCGGCATTCACTTGCGTGTGTGTATACCTGCGGCAGGCCAGCGGGAGGCTGGGGGAGAAGTTAAAAGCGCTTTTTTTCTGTTTATTTGGACCCACGAAATGGAGGAAAAACTAGTGGAGGTTTGACAGGACTAAGGAGCAACCGTGTCTGTTTGACGTTTCATACAGAAAGAAATTAGTTTATTATCAACGTTGAGGAGAAATGGCTAATTCCCTTTAAACACAAGTGAGCAAATATGTACATTTTCTACCCCATTAAAGGCTTCTTTCTCATTATGTAGTTAATAACAAAAGATATAGTACGTGTTTTTGGCTGTGAGACGTAGTTTGGACGAAGTTGTCTGCGATTCTTCCTATAGTAAAGTCATACAATGTGAATTTCCCTGTCGCCGATCCATCTTGCAGTGTAAACAAAGGAGCAACGAAACGCTAGCCCAGATAGTCAAGCAGTGTGAAAACATCTGTGACACGACTACTTTGAAAATCATGCAGTCTGAACTCAGCATTACTCTTTACAAGAAGAGCCACAGGATTTTCAATGACCACAGAGAGTCAGAACCTTGATTAACATCTCATCTAAAAGACAGCGCTCACTGACAGTATTGACCTTATTCTCCGCAGACGAGCGGGCGCTGCCATTTGAATCTTTTTGGCAGGATACTTCCGGCCTCATTCACTTCCATTCATTTTTAGACATTAAAAACTGCTCGTTTCGCTGTTTGATGTTGCAAACTGATATTTTCTTGTTATATTATTCTACTTGGTCTGTATAGTCATGCAAACATTTGTTTGTAGAGCAAGTAGTTTGACCGTTTTTTGCCGTTTATTATTACTTGTCATTTCTCCCATGGGCGACTGAAATGGAAGTTCTAGGACAATCCCAAAAACAGCCGCACTTTCGCATTTTAGATCAAGGTCAATAGTGTCCCCTTCACTTTACTGGGGCATTAGGTCTCACACAGATTGCATTTTGAGCGCCCCCTGCTGGCCTCACTAACAGTATACTTCCAACAGCAAACAAGTTTTCCCTTGTGGTCTCCCATCCAGATACTGACCAGGCTAAGCCCTTCTTAGCTTCAGTAAGTAACCAGTTTTTTTTACATGTATTTATTTATTTATTTTTAAATATGCAAATACATTGTCATACATTATACAAAACATTAAAAAAAACAAACACAATTTAAGAACATTAAGTTTTTGGCAATATCCAGTTCACTCCTTTTTAAACTTGATTTGCTTTGGGTAATAATAATTTGTGAAATTTCTTCAGCGTGTTCTCACTTTTAAAATACACTTACCATTTTTTTTTTTTTTAGATATCCTTCTGTTTTAATTCTAAAAATTCTCCATACATCCATCACAATTTTTTTTCTTGCTACAATTCTTCTTTCCCGCACAGCGCTTTTCTTTAACATTATAGATTTACGAATTTCTTGTTTTCAGTTTTCTTTTCCCAGCCAACCATCACCAATCCGTTCCATTCTAATTCATTTTCATCCCAATCTCAAATCAAAATCAAACTCTTAATTAAGTTTTTGCTGTCTTCAAAAAAAACCTTCCTGCTCTTGTCATATAAACACCCTTCTTCCTCTCTTTGAAATACTAGTCTGTTCTGTTGCATCTCTATTTTGTTTAAAATTGTGTCTGAAAAAACTGCTTTGTGTCTTATAAAATATTCTAGACATTCAACTTTTGAATCACATATCATCCTCTCATATTCCCCCATATTGCACTCTCTTACATTTTTGATTTTTTGCATCAATTATTTATTTACTATGGGTTCTTTAAAAGCATAATCTCAAAAAAAAAAATAAATAAATAAATAAAATTAAATGTAAATATTTTTACTGTACATTCTTTTAAATAATTCGTTTCTCTTTCTCAATATTCTCTATTCTCTGGATCCATTCTCTATTCCCTGGATGGAATTGCCTGTTTATTATATCATGTTTATTTTTAATTTCACATATTGTACTTTTCTTTTGCTTCCTCCATTGTCAACTACATATTGCTCTGGTAAAAACTCTTCTTTGAATTCATATAAAACATCTCAAAATTTTGTATCCCAACTTTCATCCATTTGTAAATAAACAAACAAACAAACAAAAAATTTTATTATTTAAGAAAAGAGGTTGATTTAAAATATTATCTCTTCTATATGGATTGTATTCAACTTTTACTAGAAAATCTCCCATGCAACCGGTCTTGGGGTGCAAGATGATAAGGCTCTGGCTATAAGAATGCTGAATTGTTGTAACTAAGGGCTCTATTTTGACAATCCATGCACAAAGTGCAAAGTGCGGGGCGCAAACGCATTAGGGGCATGTCAGAATCCACTTTTCATAATATAAGGACGAAAAAATCCGCTTTGCTTCATGGTGCATGGTCTAAAAGCGTTGAGCTTATTTTCTTAATGAATTATAGGTGTGTTTTGAGAATAAATCAATCAGAGTCTCATCTTCCATTCCCTTTAAGAGATAAACCTTTTCATTATACTTTCACTTTCGCTCTCGTAGATAGGGAAACCTTGTACACACAGACATCAATTAGCCTATAAATAATTAATTTTGTTTGTTAAGCGCAAAGATTTTTTTCAAAACTATTTCTAAATTCAGTTCTAATTTCCAGCAAACGAACAAATGAACAATAATAACGAAGTGTTTTAAAACACTTCTTGTGCTGTGCCTATATGGTCTAAAACCTGACAGGTGGGCAAATCCAAGCTTGTTTTTAATAAAACAAATATAAATATGAATATAATAAATAATACTGCTAATAATAATAACATTATACAAAAGCAAAATTTTTGTGGATAAACTGAAAAAGCCCCCTGAGATGAAGAAGGCATGAAGGCAGTGGTTTTTATATTTATGTTGGCTAGAAAATAATATGTTTTGTACTATTTTAATCCTTTATATTTATATTCTATATATATTCTTATTATGTCCTATATATATACTTAATATTTAATTATATAATTTTAGTCGTTTGATATGCAGTGACACGTAGTCAAATATCTTGTGGAACAGATCCACAACTTTTGACGCTCATAAATTATTATAAAAGTCATTGTGCTGCCTGTATTAGGAGGTTTGCTGAAGGTGCAGCTGACGTTCAGTGAGGGGTTTGCGTCTTTGATAAACTATGGCAGTTGACGTTGATTGACAATTAAGAATGAATAAAACATCCATATGTAACAGTCCCTAAAAAGTGACATTGTGTCCTCAGTTTCAGGCACAGGCACGATTTGCACTTACACTACAAGCGTACCACACCAAAGCCCAACCTAACCGGCTTTGGCACACCTCTTCCAACCAAGCCAGGTCCGGCCAATTGAACCGCGCATGGGTCCGATTCGCAGCACTCACACTTGTCAAACCCTAATATGCTGATTTGATAATCAAGAAATGGTAATTATTAGCAATAACCATATGTTGTGAGCCCCCCTGCCCCACACTTCTTTGATGAGTAGAATGTTCTAAATTAAAAAAACTCTGGAGTCAGATCTGAGTTTCAACAGTCATGTCAAAGCAGTCAGTAAATCAGCATACTATCATCTCAAAAACATAGCAAGAATCAGATGCTTTGTTTCTAGTGAAGATTTAGAAAAACTTGTTCATGCTTTTATCAGCAGCAGGGTGGATTACTGTAATGGACTCCTCACTGGTCTTCCTAAAAAGACAGTCAGACAATTACAGCTCATCCAGAACGCTGCAGCCAGAATTCTAACCAGAAGCAGGAAATCAGAGCACATCACACCTGTCCTCAGGTCTTTACACTGGCTGCCAGTTACATTCAGAATAGATTTTAAAGTATTATTACTGGTCTATAAATCACTAAATGGCCTAGGACCTAAATACATCACAGATATGCTCACTGAATACAAACCTAACAGATCACTCAGATCTTTAGGATCATATAAACTAGAAGTTCCAAGAGCTCAGTCAAAGCAGGGTGAATCGGCTTTTAGCCACTATGCCCCTTGCTGCTGGAATCAGCTTCCAGAAATGATCAGATGTGCTCCAACATTAGGCACATTCAAATCAATACTGAAAAACACATCTCTTTAGCTGTGCCTTTACTGAATGAGCACTGTGCTGCGTCCGAGAGATTGCACTATCATGTTTTTCTCCTCTTCTTCATTCTTTTATATCACATTTTACCTGTTTTTATGTTTTGTTTTGTTTTACGCATTTTTATTATTTGTTTTTATTTTTATTTTACTTGTTTCTTTTATTCTTGTTTATGTAAAGCACTTTGAATTGCCACTGTGTATGAAATGTGCTATATAAATAAACTTGCCTTGCCTTGCCTATATTTAAAAAGTTTTCACTTAAATACACTTTGCTTTAAAATCAAAGTATTTAGATTAAAGCTTTTACAACTGGCTTGTAGCTTTACATGACTAGATTATGCCAAACATTAAAACTTTGACCTCATGGTGTGGAACAGTTTTCTTTGAAGCGGTGTTGATCCATTTAAATACATTACTAGCTTTATACATTCATAATGACTTTGATAAAGCATTGATAATGCTTATATGTTCTGTGAAATGCACTTCTGGATCAAGAAGACCCACTATAGTTGATGTCATCAGAAAGGTTGAATGGAGCCCTACAGAAAAAAAAAATGAGTGACTGTCAATTCACTCAGACGTACATCCAGCTACTGTCCTTGTGCCATTCATGTGTTACAGTAAAAGATCAGAGGTATAATTTAGCCAAGTCACTCCATCTGAATCCTGTCGCTTTTATTCTCAAGAGTGACAAGTACAGACAGCATTCGGGGTCCATCACGGTACACAATGACACACAGCAGCTATTATTACAAACAATGCTGCTCTGTGGAAATATAAAGCTCTGCCTTAGCTATAAATTAACTTACCTCACAGTGATCACAGTGACTTACCTCTCTCTGATGTTTCTTTGAGCCCAGCATGTTGTCAATTCATTCAATTGTGGAAATGACCTCTGGCTCATTTATCTTCTCGTTGCTTTCAATAGGCGATGTAAACAGATACATAACTCAGCAAACATTTAGTTCATGCCTTTTTTTAAAACACATTTTAGGGTTGTGTTGTTCTGTGCAGTCTAAAAGAATGCATAATACTTTGGGGTGTCCAAAGTCGGTCCTGGAGGGCTGGTGTCCTGCTGACTTTAGCTACAACTTGCTTTAACACACCTGCCTGGAAGATTCTAGTATTCACCTTATTCTTTGCCGACGAGTGGGCGCAGCCATTTGAATCTTTTTGTCACGAGACTTCCGGCCTCATTCACTTCCATTAATTTTTAGACATTAAAAACTTCTCGTTTCGCTGTTTGATGTTGCAAACTGATATTTCTTTGTTATATTATTCTACTTGGTCTGTGTAGTCAGGCAAACATTTGTTTGTAGAGCAAGTAGTTTGACCGTTTTTTTGCCGTTTATTATTCCTAGTCATTTCTCCCATGGGCGACTGAAACGGAAGTTCTAAAACAATCGCGAAAACAGCCGCACTTCCGCATTTTAGAATAAGGTCAATAGTAAGGGCTTGATTAGCTTGTTCAGGTGTGTTTAGTTAGGGTTGGGGCTAAACTATCCAGGGCACTGGCCCTCCAGGACCGAGTGTGGACACCCCTGCATTATGGGGTCTTTAGTGTTTCGCTGTTTTCTATGATACCAAATCAGAAATCAAGGGTGTATGATGTGATTCATTTCAATTTAATTGATGTTTATTTATATGGCACTTTTACAATGTAGATTGTGCCAAAGCCGCTTAACATAGAAGTTTATGTACAGTCCAGATTAGCATGGCCGCACAGAACACAGTCTGTATCACTAGTAAGAAATTGCTTATTTCTCTGCATTTGAAGATTAAACATATTGCATCATGTAAGTACATGAATTAGCAAAATTTATAACATTCTCATGTTTATAAATATATTTATTCCACTTTATATACTGTAATGAGTTATTAGTAATAAGAAAGTTTCAGTTCCGTCAAAGTCAACAGTAAATACTACGTGTAAAAATAAATAAATAAATAAATAAATAAATAAATAAATAAATAAAATGGCTTCAGCTGATATTATTGAAGGATTATAATAAACAATAAGATTAATAACTTTGATCGACACTGTAAAAAAGCTGGGTTGAAAACAATTCCCTCATGTCGCCCCAATACAAATCGATTAAGTTACCTTAATTGTTTTTACAAATTTAAGTGGATTGAACTAAAAACAATTAAGTTGTAAAAACTCAAGAATTGAGTACCTGAACAAGCAGCAAACATAATTTTTGAGTGTATCACCTTTTTGGGGGTGATCTATCTTCATTATCCATTCATTCATTCATTCATTCATTCATTCATTTTCTCTTTGGCTTAGTCCCTTTAATAACCTGGAGTCGCCATAGCGGAATGAACCGCCAACATTCCAGCTGCAACCTATCTCTTGGAAACATCTATACACATTCATTTACACTCATACACTTCAGGCAATTTAGCCTACCCAATTCACCTGTACTGCATGTCTTTGGACTGTGGGGGAAACCAAAGCACCTGGAGGAAACCCATGCAAACGCGGGGAGAACAGGCAAACTCCACATAGAAACGCCAACTGACCCAGCTGAGGCTCGAACCAGCGTCCTTCTTGCTGTGAGGCGACAGCACTACCTACTGCACCACCGCATCGCCGGGTGAACTATCTCCCTAAGAAAAAGCTTTCAAAACAATAATTATTTATTATGTGTTAAACAAATTGTGTATTCTGTACATTATTGAATATTGCCTGGTTCTAAAAGCATGTCCTGTGTGTACTAATTTTCTTTCTTGAAATTTGGCAAAATAACCTTTGAAATCTTTACCCTGAATAATCAGCTATGATAACAAGTTGCAGTGGAAGATGCCAAACCAGCTATCACATGGTTTATTGTGTCCATAGATTAATATGCATGGCCTGCGCTGATGATTTCTCTCTTGTCATTGAGTATTTGTTACATTCTGCAGATTCAAATGTTACTACTCAATTTAATGGGCGTTTTCAGTGGTTATCAGCTGATAGATATATGCCAGAAGGGGCCTTCTGCGCCTACTAAAAGGCTCAAAATGCTGTTGTCATCCATCCACGTGGTTAATCAGCTCTAGATCACATACAACTGGATATTAATGAGAAGTTTTTTATTAAATTTCCTATTAATTGTATTTTATTAGCGTCTACCCCTATCCCAAACCAAAACTAGTTTTACTCATTTGTTTTGGCATACATGTATATTTAAATGCATTTTATTTCTTATAGAAACTGAAAACTATGTAAAACAAAACAGACTCAATCTTCATCATACATATGTAAAAAAAAGCATTAACAATCAAGCATAATTCATAATACGTATTAGACTTTTATGTTTATTGTCATTATATCAATCACTCAAATGCATCATTCAATTAAGTAAAGTGAAATCACACACTCATAGCAAGAGTTTTATATATTTTTGGCCATGTTGCATGAAGAAATACAAATAGCACCACACAGGATTTACAGATTAGGAAAACAATATATGCAAAGAAATATAAAATCTTCGGAAAGGCCAATGAACAGTGTTATGTACCGACCCCAGTGTAAGGTCAGCTCTATTTTAGGTCGAAGAGTCCAGGCTATACTGTATTATAAATTGCACTAGTCAATAGCATAGAGCTGTTTACTCTATAATCGTATCTCCAGGCGCTCGTGACCTTGTTCAGAGCTCATTGCAGGAGTCAGAGTAAATGTTACATAAATGCAGAGCCATACTTTCTACCAACTGCTTATATAAATACACATAGGTTGGCAGCTCTGTGTAGCCTTTTTTAACACTCTTTTCACATTTCAACAAAGCAATCAAATTGAGTGACATTGATAAGGTTAATGTCAAAATTTAACACACACCTTGGAGAATCAGCAAAATGATCAACATTCATTTTATTTTTCAGCTTAGTACCTTTATTAATCTAGGGTCACCACAATGGAATGAACCGCCAACTTATCCCTCCTGCTGCAACCCATCACTGGGAAACATGCATACACACTCATACACTACAAATACATTTTAGCTTACCCGATTCACTTATACTGCATGTCTTTGGACTTGTGGGGAAACTGGAGCACCTGAAGGAAACCCATGCAAACTCAGGGTGAACACAAATTCCACACAAAAACTGACCCAGCCAGGACTCAACCAGTGACTTTCCTGTGAAGTGATTGTGCTACCCACTATGCCACCGTGACACCCCTGTGTTAATTTTTTTGAATAATATATAAAAATAAGGGGCATCATACATACATACATAGTTCTTGTCGTTTTAACTCATAAAAAGAATACTTATACATTTATATAGTATAAAATTGTATTTAGTTATTTAGGTTCAAACTCTTGGGAAGGAAGAGCATCTGCTACATAAAACATAAGTTAGTTTTTGGTGGTTCATTCCACTGTGGTGACCCCTGATAAATCAGGAACTGAGCTAAAAAATAGAGATTGAGTGAGGTTCAAAGTCTTACTGAGGCTCTAGGACAGAGGTGCCCAAACTTCTTTGTATAAAGGGCCGAAAACTAAATACCATCGAGAGCCGTGGGCCAAAAGTTAATATACAAAACTATATTACATTCAAGTTGCTATGGGAGATGTCCTAATTTATTTCATAATGAATGTTTAAAAATAAATAAAAACATGAATTTAAATCATATTAACTAATGCAGTGTAACGTTCAAATGATAATATTGCAATAAATGCATAAAAGTGACTAGTGAAGTTCAATGCTGAATACACTAGTCAACACTAGTGTACACTAGTGCTTTGATTAGCTCACTAAAGTCTCTGCATTGTCCTCTATCCATCAGGTGACAGTATGTATATTTAAATATTAATATTAATATTAAATCTGATTAAATTACAATATTTAATTGAAACATTTAATTTCAGATAGCTTTTAATAATAAAGCAAACAAGTTTACATTAGATTTGAAATGACAATCTCTAAACCTTCCCAGAGATGGGTTGCGGCATCTGCTGCATAAAAACGTGCTGGAAGTTGGCAGTTCATTCCGCTGTGGCGACATTGGATTAATAAAGCGACTAAGCCGGCAAGAAAATAAATGAATGAATGAATTTCTAAACCATCCCCATCCCTCCTCCTCTCTTCTCATGAGGTAGTGGGCCAAATCAAACATTACCATGTGCCAACTTTGGCCCACGGCCACTAGCAAAAAATCACGCATTAAAAGTGAAGGGCTGAAAACCTTTAAGCAGAAAGAATTTTACCTAAATTTCCAACCAATCTCATGGCAATTCGTAACTTTTTGATTTAGTAGCTAATTCGTATGAATTTGTACGATCTAATTTGTACAATTTAGTACAATTTGCTCATCACCCAATGACGGTTGGGGTTAGGTGCCACGAGACCTTTTTCAAAATTGTACATTTTTGTACAACTGCACAATTAGCCACTAAACTGACAAAAAATAAAATACTTACGTTTTCTCGTGAGATCAGGCTGAAATATCATATTTTTATTTTTCATCAACTACTCCACTCAGAAGCTTCAAGTTACCCAGAAGACAAAATAAGTTGAATTGGTAGGATTCTATGTGAAAAGATGATCTCAAAAATGCTGTGATTCTTGAAAAGGGTTCCAATATGCAAAAAAAAAATAAAAAATAAAAATAAACGAAAAGCTGTTTATTTACTGAAGCAGATGGATATTTCTGGATATTTCGTTAAGGAAAACAAAGGGACTCATAAAAAGATTGTATTAAGACTCAAGTGTATGTAACCTCATGCTCCGGTTTCCCCTACAAGTCCAAAGACATGTGGTATAGGTGAATTTTGTAATCTAAAATTGACCGTAGTGTGTGTGTGTGTGTGTGTGTGTGTGTGTGTGTGTGTGTGTGTGTGTGTGTGTGTGTGTGTGTGTGTGTGTGTGTGTGTGTGTGTGTGTGTGAATGAGTGTGTATAGATGTTTCTCAGTGATTGGGTTGAGACTGGATGGGCATCTGCTGCGTAAAACATATGCTGGATAAGTTGGCGGTTCATTCCATTGTGGTGACCCCAGATTGATAAAGAAACCAATAAGCTTAAAAAGCTGAAAAAAAATTCGGCTTAGTCTATATTTCAGAGGTCGCCACAGCGGAATGAACCACCAACTGTTCCAGCATATGTTTTTTTACAAAGCGGATGCCCTTCCAGCCACAACCAAGGAGGAAATGTGAGAAAACATCCATACACACTCATTCACACACATTTCATAACCTACGGACAATTTTGATTTTTCAGTTCACCTATAGCACTTGTCCCTGGACAGTGGGGGAAACCAGAGCACCTGGAGGAAACCCACACAAACACGGGGAGAACAAATGCCAACTGGCCCAGCCAGGACTTCTAGGTGACCTTCTAGGTGTGCAGCAACTTTCTAGGTGAGGCGACTGTGCTAACTAATGATCCACCGTGCCACCCAATGTCAGGTTATTTTTTAACCAATTATATTCAATGGTCCTTACACAAGTATAATCTTTTTATCATTCCATATTTAAGAAAATACTGCAAACTAAAAATACAAATTTTATTTTATATACAGCAGATGCAAACTTGAACGATTTCTGTATGTAACTGCTGCTAAAAGGGAGATTTATATCTTAATGCAAGAGAAAAAAGTTATTTTGAGAATACAGCCTTTAAAAATTAAATATATGTATTGATTAAAACTCATAAAAGTGACTCTGCTGCATAAAACATATGCTGGATAAGTTGGTGGTTCATTCCATTGTGGTGACCCCAGATTGATAAAGAAACCAATAAGCTTAAAAAGCTGAAAAAAAATGAAAGAATGAATGCATTATTTACAAGTAACGTAATATACATATTATTACTTTTCTAAGTAACTAGTAAAGTAACGCATTACTTAAAAAAATTAAGTAATAACATTTAAGTCACTTTTTAAAAAATTTAACTCGAGATACTTTTCAAATTAATTACTACACTTTTGAAAATAGATTGCTGAATTAAAATTAGTGTAATCACGTTGAATCACACTCAATGAGAGAATGAGCTCACCGCAGGAGCAGACAAGAACCAAGATGGCTTACATTGCTGTGAGGGAAGTATTCTTATTATTTTGAACACATGGAAAAATTGGGGATAGTCTCAATGGACAGTGATTTTACTGAAATGATAAGACAAACATACAAAAGGAGCAAACACATTGCCTTTAACTTTCATTAATCTGTATATACAGCATGTATAGCGTCTGAAATTTCTCTGAAGGTAACATTATTCAAATTTAAAGAAAAACATTCTGCAAGTTCTAAACAAAGATCAAGCGTCAGGCAGGTATGAAAACAGTAACTCAAAAGTAACAATGTATTATTTTACATAAAACGTAACTAAGTAACTCAATATTGTTATGCACTACTTTTAAAAGTAACTTTACCCAACACTGCGAACAAGCAAATAACTTTTTGCTTCTTATTAATTATTAAGTAGTTAGGTTTAGGTATTGACTGGCAATGTAGAATAGCATCGTGGAGAATATGGGCTTTATAAGTATACATATATAAAGTATAAATAAACAGTCAATATATTAATATTAAACAGGAAATAAAACACTATTTAATGTAAAATATATTATCCAGGTCAGTACTACATAAAATTAACACGCATTCTGTATGATCTCTCTTATTTTATTAAAATAATTAACTCTTTTGCTGATTCTACAAGATGTATGCAAACTTTTACTCCAGAATTAGATGTATAAAAAATAAGCATTATAAGCAGTTAATGTCTGAGTGAAATCAAAATTTACAATGTTTATTTTGTTAGCACATAATGTTGTTCTTTAGGTGAACAATTCATCTGTACAATTTAATTAAATTAAATAAAAAAAATTGCTTCCTTCTCTGTTGACATCAGTTTGATGGCTTTCGACACAAAATTTTTACCCTCACCATTATTTTGGTAAAAGGTTATGATGCACAAAAAAACCCAGGCCCTATTCAATACTCCATTCAATTGGAAATATATCAGCTTATACTGATAAATAAGTCCCCACAACATCCGGCTAAGGGGGACTTTAAATAAAGAAGAAATGGCTAAATTGGATTTAAATGCTTTGGGATATTGATCTGAGCTGGCAAATTTAGTCTGGCTGAGGAGTAAAAATGATAGACAGCAGTGATCAGCGCCTATGCATAAGAGCCACACATTACCATCTAATCTGGACCACTTGACAAGCAAACATTTGCATGCTTACATAATGATTTCTGCCTCTTTCCAGATGTGGACTGTGTAGATTGATGGTGGAACCTGTGGTGTGTCTCTCTACACCCACAACCCAAAAGGTTACACAGTATTTTGATAGTCTCCTATCTGACATTCTAGCCAATTTACAGTTGGTATTAAGATGTGTTTTTGTCAATCTAATCAAAAGTACTTAAGGATTACATGTTTACAAATAATTTGCACAGTGGCAGTAAATTATTCTTAATTTACTGATTCTCTCTGATTCATATTATTTCTTTCTTTAAATGTTTCTTTCCAAAAACTATACTGGTTGTCATAATCTTTAGTTTAAACATTCACAAATGGCTATATAAAAATAAGATTTAGGTTTCTGAATATTTTAATAATACTATATAACAAACAAACAAACAAACAAACAAAACACTTAAGGCAAGTAATCGTAAAGAAATCCAAAAGTAGTCACAATACATCCCCGTAAAATAAGCACTGTTGTGCAGATTACATTTTTGACAAAAAGACCATATTGAGTAACAAATTAATATTTTTAAGCAATATTTCCAGCACCGGTTGTTTGTATAGTGTGTTTAGTAGCTCGCCTCTTTAAATGCTCAAGGTCTTCAACAGATAATTAAGTTTGATGTTCTTGCAATGTTTTTAGCACATAAATACTACATAAGTAAATAACTGTTTTGTCAGATTATATTATCATAATTAAATAATTACAAATCAAGCCATGATCATATTTTATTTTGGTAAAATAAACGTAATCTAGAAGCCTTTGCCTTTCATATAAGCCACTTCTGATGATCAACTAGAAGTTAAGTTATTATTTTTTTTTCTTAAAACTTGGATAGGCGACAGGTTGTCAGGTTGTGTGTGTCATATTATATATGATGTTTAAATTATTTGCCTCACTTATTTGTTAACTTCAGCTCATGTGGATTGCATTTAAGATCTGCATGAATCTGATTTGCATTAGATTTAATACATTCCTGTAATGGTTTAATCTATATCATTATGAAGACAGAAATTCATTTACACCTGTGCATGATGATGCTGTTTAAAAGGGGTTCAAAAAAGTAGTTTCATTATTTCAAAAACAAGCACAATGCAGTTTAAAGCCAGTAAAAATGTACAATTCTACTACTAATAATATATATTTTTTTCTTAAGGCAAGACACTGCAGATTAGTAAAGTCAAAAACATTCATTCATCATTCATTTTTCTTCGGCTTAGTCTATATTCTGCGTATATGTTTTACGCAGCGCATGCCCTTCCTGCTGCAACCCAGAAGTGGGAAAATCAACAAACAAACAACAAATGATCTTTGGATGATGACAGGTTATTCATTCATTAATTTTCCTTCGGCTTAGTCTATATTTCAGAGGTCGCCACAGCGGAATGAACCCCCAACTGTTCCAGCATATGTTTTTTTACAAAGCGGATGCCCTTCCAGCCACAACCAAGGAGGAAATGTGAGAAAACATCCATACACACTCATTCA
Source organism: Danio rerio (assembly GCF_052040795.2). Classification (NCBI taxonomy): domain Eukaryota; kingdom Metazoa; phylum Chordata; class Actinopteri; order Cypriniformes; family Danionidae; genus Danio; species Danio rerio. Next base: position 28,379,532 of record NC_141032.1, read on the forward strand.
CACACATTTCATAACCTACGGACAATTTTGATTTTTCAGTTCACCTATAGCACTTGTCCCTGGACAGTGGGGGAAACCAGAGCACCTGGAGGAAACCCACACAAACACGGGGAGAACAAATGCCAACTGGCCCAGCCAGGACTTCTAGGTGACCTTCTAGGTGTGCAGCAACTTTCTAGGTGAGGCGACTGTGCTAACTACTGATCCACCGTGCCACCCAATGTCAGGTTATTTTTTAACCAATTATAGTCAATGGTCCTTACACAATTATAATCTTTTTATCACTCCATATTTGAGAAAATACTGCAAACTGAAAATACAAATTTTATTTTATATACAGCAGATACAAACTTGAACGATTTCTGTATGTAACTGCTGCTAAAAGGGAGATTTATATCTTAATGCAAGAGAAAAAAAGTTATTTTGAGAATACAGCCTTTAAAAATTAAATATATGTATTGATTAAAACTCATAAAAGTGACAAAAGAAACAATTGTATTGTAACAAAGTGTATTTTGGGTGTTTTCTTTACATTATATTGTTTTCACTTGCAATGTCTTAGCTTATTCATCTTAGCTTATTCATTATGGTAAAGTAAATCATTATCAGGTGCTTTGAAAGAAACAAAACAACCACATAAACTTTGCCCCTAAATAGCGACAACATCAGAACTGAACCCAAGAAAGAAAACAGGAAAGAGAAGGGCAAAAAAGACAATATTATCACAAGTAAAAATGTATGACCTCGTGGCTCTCACCAATAAGCTAACCTTATCATTATTATACCACTTGATTATGTCACCTGACGGCGTCCAGACAACAAATCAGCAGGACATGCCATTGACTCACTTGATAACCACGAGTGGCTTTAGAAATGCAGTCAAAGGTGAACATTCTGGCAACATCAGTAAATATCCACAGCAAAGGAGATCATAAACCATCTCTGAAAGACATTTAGCTCAAAAAGGAAAGGTAAACATCTCTCTCTGGAGACACAGAGAGACTGACAGCGCATTTGAACTGCTTCAGAGACCATTATCTGAGAATGTGTACGCAACTTCCAACCTTTAAAAGCAATGGCGTGTTCTGGCTGAGCACTTTTCCAAAAGTAATCTTGTTAAAAGCGTTTCCCCTCTAATCCCTAAGGACTCCCAGATGCCGGCATATTAATCCCACTAAAGCATCTCTGAAATCCAGCAGAAAGGCAAATCTGCATCTGAAAGGTACAGTTCATTAACGCCACAGGCGCCAAAATCAGTCGCTTGAGCTTAAAAGACGATTTTTACATTTATACGAGTTGGGATGTTATTGTAGTCTACGCAGACGGTAAAAAAACATTTAAATATTTCATTCAGGAGCCTAGTTTAGAAAGCATGCAGGTAATCACAGTCTGGGGGATTTTAACACAAAAAGAGGGCAAATCATACATCATGAGATCATTTGTTGTGCACGCTTTCATAAAAACATTCAATAATATATAGACTATTATACACATTGGCCACAGAGTGCTGAAAAAATTTCATTTACAAAATAAGACAAACATTGTTTGATCAGCAGCAGCAAGAACAATGTCAATGGTTTTGATTGAGGCTGATTTAGATGAAGATGATATTTTAAAGCTAATTGGGTATGCGCAATGTATATTTACTAGATCAGTTATCTCTATTTGTCTATTTGTTTTACATTGTATTCTTGGATGTTTAGGCTACAACTGGTTTTCTTGTTTTATTTCTTGTACAGTCAAGTAAACATTCTTATATTAATGTAGATTGACTTAAGAACCTAAATAACATGTTAAGTTGTTTTCTTAAAAAAAGTGGGTTTAGGTTTATACTTTAAACAATGAAATATCTGCCAATTCAATAAGGAAAAGTATCTTGTTCTTCCTTAGAATTACATTTTATTTTTTACCCCAATTGGCAGATATATTTTTTATTTTAAATATAAACGTACAAAATTTTGCTGCTTTTTTTTTCTTCTAGAGAACAACACGTTATAACAGGAGTGCCCAAACTTTTTCTTATAAAGGGCCACACACCAAACTTGATTGACACTATAGGGCCGAAGGTAAATATAGTTGCCATTGGTAATTTCATAAATTATTTAATAATGTTTAAAAATCACTCTAAAACATTACTTTTTATTAACCAATACAGTAATTTATGATGAACTCATTACAGTTAAATCAAAACAATCTCATTTATATTTACTCATTTACTAGTTTTTGCCTCGATTTACTTGCCGATGTCTTCTGCATAGTCCTCTATTCTTCGAGTGACAGTATTTACATTGAAACATTTAATTTCAATTATTTTATTATCATTATTTTTGTAGTTTAGCAAAAAAACAAATAAAAAAAAAGGTTACGTTAAATTAGAAATGACGATCGCTCCATCATTCTCATCTCAGATGGGATGGTGGGCCAAATCAAAGTTTATAATGGGCCAACTTTGGGCATCTCTGCCTCTCTGTCATTTGGCTTCAGAAGTAAATGCATCTTGATTTAAGAATGTTTACAATATGTTTACTGAAAATACTACATAAGTAAACAACTGTTTTGTAGTTTATGCAATTTTTTGCAATGTTTTTAATTTTTCTATGATACATTTAAATGAACTTGGATAATGATAACTTTATTTTTAACGTAACATAAACAGTCTGATTGTATTAAATGTTATAATACCTAATCTTCTTCATTTAGTATTTAAAACAATATGTTGTTGTTAGTTTTGTTTGTAAAATTATCAATATCACAATATTATATGGTGTTTTAGTATACTTAACTTTTTTCTTTAAATAGTGACTATAGTAAAAATATATATTTCTTACATTTATACATGTAATTACAAAGAGACTAATCTGAAAAGAAAATGAATAAATGAATGAATGAACATGTAATTACACACTCCACTTTTAAAACATAAACCCAAACTTTCTGTCCTAACATGGTTACACTCCAAAAAAAGATTTATTTTAGAATTACAAGACAAAATATTCAACAATTCTTGCAGAAGACAAATTACTAGGGAAATCAAGGGATGTTTTCTGAAAAAAAAAGTTTAACTCCTTTTAAAGTTTAACTCCGCTTAAACTCCTCAAATGCCTAAGTCCCACCAAAAATTCAATCAGAAATTAAAACATCAAAAATCTAACCCAGGCTCATTCTGAAGATGTATCGCTATATACATTTCTTGATAGTGCCAAATATGTGCCAGGAGCTATGTTTTTTTTTTTTTTTGATCTGCCCACATTGCTAAACCCAACTGGCAGTTTTAAAAGCAATCCAGAAAAAGAAAAGCATTTGTCTGACTTTTACCACGTTTTTCAGATTTTACCACATTCCCACTGTGTTATTTTCTTGTTTATTTAATTTTTTTTGGCTTCTGTTTTTGTTTTACCTTGTTTCTAGAACCATTCTTCGCCAGACTCGAATGCCGTCATCTTGGTCAACTGCTCTCTGCATCTCAAGTCTGTTGACATACAGTACATGGCAAGCTAACTGGACAAACTGGTAATAGCGGGAAATCAGTCCATACAGAGGTACTGTAAGTAGTCATCTGGTAAGTGCGACAAGGAACGAAAAGGAAATGCACCCATACGTTACTTAGGCTACATAATTCACGATCTCCAGAAATGTATATAGAGGTACATTTTCAGAATGAGCCTATGTGGGAAAAATCTTGCTTTTGTTTGTAATTAAAAGATTAAAGGATTAAAGGTAATGCTGCTGTAAGTAATGCTCAGTTTTCTGCACAGACAGATAATTGTGATTTATTTAATTGCATGTATGTATTTTTTTACTCACAACGTTCTGGTAGCCACAGGCTTTAAATATATTTTTGTAGCCACACTATCAGAATTGTTTTCTCATTTTAATCTTAACCTCAAGCTAAATTTGATATATTTCAACTAAACACAGTTAAATATCATCAACCATTTTCTTCTCAATTAAATGCATCTTGGTTTAAGAATGTTTAAACATATGTACTAGTGAAAAATTCTAGTAAAATTGGCAGTGCACACAAATAAACAGGGCTCTACATGTCAAAGCAAGACCAAAATCTCTGAAAACTAGATAAAATCTAAAGGCCCTGTTATACTTCAAACAAACTTTGTTTTTGTTCTTCATTTCAGGGTTAAAAAGACGTTTTAAAGGGCTAAGTGATGGTATACTGTTTTCAAGCTTTCTGACATCCCTGTGCTGCAATAGGCAGGGTTGTAAAACGTCTCTCTCGTCCAGGCACGTGCACACATAGGGCTCAACCTGTGCAGTGCACATGCCCTTTTTAGTCTTGAATAGAAAGTGCCCTTCCAAAATTATCAAAAGTGCCCCCGCGACGCGACACACCCTCGGTCCCGCCCTTCAGTAGGCGCGCGACAACACCGCTCTTCAGTACGCGCGCAACAACAACCCCACCCACCCACCTCCCCCCCCCCCCCCCCCCCCCCACCCCCGGTCTTCAAAAAATTTATCCTGCACATGCCCTTTGGACGGTCTCTGCACGGGCCTGCTCACGTCACACATTTTGTAATTTTTTTATGTGAATACTTAAGTTCACGTTTGCTGTTAACTGAATGCTGAATTAATTTAACTAGTCATCACTACTTACATCATTTAAGCTGACTTAAAAGATCAACTTAAAAATTGTTTAACCTAAAAAATAAAGTTAAATCAGATTAACTTTCTAAATTAAGTTGATGTAAAAAATGTTGTCTTTGTTATTATTTATAATAATAAAAAAAAATATTGTTATTACATAGTTTTTTTGCAGCGTAAGACACATGTGACACGTGACATGTTGGGGCTTTTTGTCTGGTGTGTCACTCCTTCAGAGTCTTTTAAATCTGTCTGCTAGCAATTATACAGGTGCGGATATATCTGTACCAGCTCTGCTACATACTCTCCTGTTGCTAACTAGTCATGTTTGTTGTATAATGAGCTGCCAAATTGAACAAAACAATCTTAGTTTTTTCCAGATTTGTTAAAATTATGTAATTTCTGCTCACTGTCCAATTTTGTTTGAAGTATACTGGGGTCTTAAGTGTTAAATCCTCATTTCTAAAATAGCATGTTGTTTCTGATCTTGTGCAGACACAGGCAATGGGTTTTTGCTATGACCTATACTGCACAGGCATTAATGGACAAAGCAGCTCATTGAAAAGGAAATCTGAACACATATTCAGAACCGGTGCCAAAATCCACAACACAGACACCAACTGCTGCTTTTCTTCCCTGAGAGGAGAGGATCATCTCCACACCACCGGAAAAAGCCTGAATAGGTGTCCTGACCCCACTTTCATGTCAAAAATACACACCCTGTTTACCTTAAAGTGGCTTGTTTTCCATCTGAAAACAAGCAAAGGTAACAATAATTCAGATGTCAGTTGTAACTGCATGCAGGTTGGTTTTTGAGCCCTGGGTAAAGAAGACAGAAATGAGGAAGAGACAGTCAGATGACAGAGCATCAGTGTTCAGTCAGTCACGGTGACAGAGTCTGTGACTGCTGGAGCTCCAGGTATGAGCCTGGAAGAGTGTCCCGCTGGCAGGACAGCAGGACAGGTTTCTGAAGTCACAATGATGGAGGGGATCCGAACCAATGGCCTTTTCTCATCTGCTTTCTCTGAGACGTCATTCTGCTTGATTTGAGACAGAGAAAATACAATGAGTGAAGGAGTAAACACATAAATACTTTTTATAAAATTTTTCTATTTTACAGTTTTTGATGTTAAAAATCTACATTTCTGTATTGATTACATTGGTGTTAAAGTATTAAAGGTGCAGTAGGTGATCTGCCAGAATGCTAGCATTAGCATAATAGCTTAGAAATTTTACGACCCTCCCCTGTCATTTAAAGCCACGCCTCCTTTAAGTCATGAACACGCGAACGTGCACTGATAGATATAACACTAGATCATGTCATTCACCAGTTGGAAAACTCTATGGAGCCACACACTTGATTAAGCGTAGTTGTTGACAGGCCAGCGGGTGCAGGAATTATATTTCCCCAAAACTGCACTGTAAAAAATCCAGGGTTCCACACGATTCATTCATGTTGTCCCAACACAAATTGATTAAGTTAACTAAACACTTTTAACAAATTTATGTGGATTAAACATAAAAAAATTTTATTGTCCCAGTAAAATCTGAAGAATTGCGTTGATTCAGCTCATTTTAAATGCGTAGTTTGAACGAGCAAAAAAAAAAAAAAAGTGTGTGTGTGTCACAGGCTGTCCTGTTCAAAACTAAACAAATGTGTGAATATAAATTAAACTTTACCTCAGTAAAGCTGGTTAGGCGGAAGAGCACATTTATGTTTTGTTATTATACTAAATAAATATTAGATCAGGAAAAAAAAGAGTGCTAAAAACAGCAATATCCTTTCTTCTTTTTACATTACACTTATGTTTCCGTTACCAAGAAAACGAATGACTTTTCATTTTTAATTGTGCTCGCTGATCCTTGTACATCACTTTTTTTCATCTCCTTTTTCACTTGAACAAGTAAACGAATCCTCAGGTCTATTTAACTGACTATATTATGGATGCTGTAAAAGGTACTCCATGTATTTGAAAATGGCCAATCTTTTGCCGGACGTTTTCAGTAGCTGAACAACACTTCCGTGCATATAAACCCATTCATAAACAAGAACATAATCTAAATAAGCTTTGTGTGGCGAAAATTGTTTTAAAACATACCTGTCTAAAGGCATGACAATGAAGGCTTCCATTAGCTTACATTTTTTATTTAGTTTATTAAGCTCAAAGATGTTTCAAAACTATTTCTAAATTCAGTTCTAATTTCCAGCAAATGAATAAAAAAACAATAATAACAAAGTGTGAAAAAAAAGAGTTATATGCAAACCCATGTCCTAATTTATGCCCCATATGGTGATGCATACATTTCCAAAACCCAACAGGTGGACTAATCTAAACTTGTTTTTATAAAAAAAAAAAAAAAACCAATACAAATATAAATATACATATAAATGATATAAATAATAATAATAATAATAATAATAATAATAATAATAATAATAATAATAATAATAATAATAACATTATTGCAAATGTACATTGTCATAAATAAACTGAAAAAAGCACCCAGAGATGAAGAAGGAGTGGAGATAGTGTTTTTTATATTCATGTAGAAAATCAGAATTTTCGAAACAGTTTAATCTTTTATTTTTTTCATGTGTAATGATATTTGTGAATTGCTGCACATCATGTGTGTATTAAGCAATGTGTAAGTATTTGGACCCACACAAATGCATAACTAAAGTGCTCTGTGCTGGACTTTAGACCAGTTTTAGTTTGTCAGTGGTGCAGTCTATTTTAGTTCATCAAAATAGCAAGACACCCTTTTTTATAAATCAGCACACCCACAAGTCTACAAAGCGGCGCAAATGGATTTGCTATTTAAACAACGTGGTGCAAAACTTGAAAATGACTGTTGCGCTGATCTGAAAATAGCAACAAATCAAGCAAACATGTCTTTTTCCAGTTGTATAATAGGGCCCTATAAGTATAGCTGTGAAATAAATAAAATGCTTGTTACAAATAAGTCATTTATTCATTTTCTTTTCGGCTTAGTTCCTTTATTAATCTGGGGTCGCCACAGCGAAATGAACCACCGTTAAAAATGGTATTTTTGTATATTAATGTGTTTTAAAATGTAAGTAATTAATGTGAAATGTAACAGCAATTCCATTGCCATTGTTTTTTTTGTTTTTTTTTTTGTTTTTTTTTTATAACTGCTGCACATTGAGTCAACCATATTCTGGCACCCAGAAACACACCCCACAGATCCTGTGAATTTTAGGTTTTGCTTCAGAAACTGCATTTGCATTTATAGAGTCACTTTTTAATGTTTTTCATTAACCACTCTATTTTGTTAAATCGAGTCCTCTTTTTTCATGTTTTCGGATGGCAAACTTACAAAACGAGTCAATTTTTGTCAGCCGCTGAGAAGAAAGAAACTATGTTTTTTATGAAAACTAAATGATATTGCCCCAAAAAAGTCTCCTCGGATGCTTGGGAGTTGAAATAATGAAACAGATAATACTTTATATTTCTGAATATATTTTCCACACATATGTATTTTTTTCAGCTCACATACAAAGCACAACAAACTGTAAACCTCACATGTATAATAACTGAATACAAATCAGACCAGGCTGAGAGTATAGAACTGGCTTGATATTTTGTAGCTTGAAACCATGTTTTGCCATGGTCATGTTGATGCTCAGCAGCACAGGGAGTTTTTTCAGCTTGATCTGTGAGAGAACTTGCAGGACTGTTATTTTTTGTGTGTGTTTGCATTCACTGACAGGTTTGCTTCCTGTCTTCTCTTCCAGTCACTGTTGTTCTTAATAATGACACACTGGGGGTACCTTTATGACAGTGCAGCTCAGCCAGTGATCAACAACACCATAGCTCAACACAGGACAATCTGAAAGCTTAATTTGACCTCATGCCGATTGTTTTACTTGTTATAGTGTGCCATTTGCGTATCCCTTCTCTTTAAAGATCAAGCAACACTGTTTCTTGGTCTGAATTCAGTGTAATGAAATCCTGTATGCTATTATGTCGAACCAAATAGATATTTTATTACCACATTTACACCAAGGGAGCTACAAATCAGATTAATAAACATGAACGTCTATGGGATGGCTGTAATATAGAAGACATATTTGGACAAGTGTTCCCTGTAGAGGTATGGTAAAATTGCATTTCACAGATGGACCCTGTGATTGTAATCCCGTATGAATGAGGCATGTTTGCGTTATTCACACACAACCTCGAAAAAGATTACAGAGTAAATTACCTGTTATTTTTCAGCATCCTTTGAGAAATAGGATGCTCATCTCATAGATATATCTATGATCGTGGTGCATCATTATTATTATTTTCATAACATTTCTCCTCCAGACTGGGCACTTTATTAAGCACACCTGTTAGACTAAGCAAATATCCAATAAACCATCATGGCAATGGCAGCATCCTGATGCATTTATGCATGAAGATATGGTCTAAAGTTCATACTGAGCATCAGAATGAGGAAGAAAGTTGTTTTACTGTAAGTGATTTTGCATGTGTCATGGTTGTTGGTATAAGGAGCACATTTGCACATAGGCACATGCACAAAACAATGCTTTAAATCTTACAACACACTATTACATGCAGAATGAAATATATATGTATGTGAGATGAAAGATATATATTGTATAGCATGCAAGCTTGCTTATTTAGACACTTTCATGATCTATTCAGGTCCATCTGTCATGAAAAGAAAATAAGCAGGTCACGAGCTGCAATTCCATCCATAGAGTTTGTGCTGGTTGTGAACAATGAACAATGGATGATTGTAGTTGGATAACAATGGTTTTTGGGATGACGTTTGGTTTCAATAGTGTCCCTTGTGGGTTAAAAAAACCCTAAAGGACAATTTTGTTTTGTTATATCAGTCTATTTTGATCAGTTTATCTTAATATTTATGCACGTTTTTGATTAGTTTTATTTAATCACTAAAATTTTAAATACAAAAACTTGTGTTTATGTTTTACTGTGAACATCCAACCATAATACATACAGGGTCAAAAATCACCCCCAAATTGTCCCATTAAAAGAGTTTGTTCAGGAATCAAACTACCGTGGTTGCATTATATGTTTCTTGGTGTTTCTTGTTTCTTTGATCTCCCTTTCCTATCATTTCAAACAGATTATTTTTGCTAAATCTAAAAGATAATGGTTAATTTAATAATAAAATGTAATATTATTATTATAAGCATGAGGTTAGGAACTCCCTATTTGTTAATGTGTTGAATTTAAACATCAAGTTGGGACATAATGGAAACCGCAAATCAAAAAAGAAAGTAGTGATTTGCAATGATTTTACTTTGACTTGTATTTCATTGCAGACAATATGAACACAATATATTTCATGTTTTGTCTGGTCATTCAGACATTCAGACCTGCAAGACATTCAATAATGTGATTTAAAACAGAGGATGTCAACAGGTGATTGTTATTATGATTTGTTACGAAAATAGCATCCAAGAAAGGTCTACACCTGTAGGAAGAAAGATGGGCCGAGGATCGCCAGTTTGCCAATTAATACGTGTGAGAAAATTATTGTAATGTCATCCACAGTGACATCCACTAAACTGTACTGTACTAAAAGGTTAACAGTGTCCAGAACCGTTATCGACTTCTCTTAGCTCGGAGGCTTCTGGGATGGACCATCACACAGTGGAACACAGTATTTCAGGTATTTTTTGGGACAAATGTCTACTCTGGACCAAAAAAAATAGGTCATCCAGACTGCTACCACCAACAAGCCAAAAATCCAAGGTCTGTAATGGTATGGGGTTGGGTCAGTGCCCTTAGCAAAGGTAACTTGCACTTCTGTGATGACACCATTAATGCTGAAAAGTTATTGGAGATTTTGGAGCACAATATGCTGCATTTTTTTTCAGGGACATATTTCAACAAGACAAAACCACATTCTGCACACTTTACAAAGTCCTGGCTGCAGAGGAAAAGGATACAGATACTTAACTGGACTGCCTGCAGTCCCGACCAGTCTCAAATAGAGATTTTGTGGTGCATTATGAAGAGCAAAATGCAACAATAAAGACCCCGTACTGCTGCCCATCTTAAAACTTGTATGAGGAAGAATGGGGCAAAATGACACCTGAAACACTTCATCACTCGGTGTCTTCAGGTCTTCAGTCCCTAACTTATTTTAATTGTTGTGAAAAGGAATGTCAACATTACAAAATGGTAAATAATTTACTGTTCCAACTTTTTTGAAATGTGTTGCTAGAACCAAAATTGGAATATGTGTTTATTTTGAAAAAAATAAAATAAAATAAAATAAAAATCATAAGGAAAATATTACATGTTTGTTGTATTGTCTGCAATGAAATACAAGTCAAAGAAAATTTAGAAATCGCTAATTTATTTTATTATTTGCGTTTTTCATTCTCTTCATACATTATTTATTTATTTTTTTTTATTTTTTTTATTTTAGGTTGTAAAAACAAATCCAGTTCAATATAAGTACTCACAGAAGACGAGGGACAGCTTGACAGGCTGACCTCGGCCATGGAGATTTCATCTTTGTCACCAACCGTCTGAAAGAAGGACAGAGAAGATACACATAAAATTTACCATAATGAGAGACTAACTGACTAACAGTAGTTAAAATTATTTAATTTTTTTTTTTTTTTTGAAGTAGACACTTCTCTTTCTAATTTGAAAGTTTATTTTAACACATTGTGAGGCTCCCACTGTCTAAACTGGACTGTGACCAATCAAAAGAAAGAGGTAGATGGGCAGAGCTGAATGTGCCACCCAGTGGACACACTAATGCCATTCATCTTGATGACATAGGATGAGCTTCTGTTTATAGGGATAATCTCTCTAAAACCAACAGATTAGGATGGGAGAATTAAAGCAGGCTTAATCTCAATGTAATGGACCCTCATTGAAGTCGGCTCTTTGAAGGAATGCCATTTGTAATTATCCAAACTACCTTTACATCTTCTGTTGATTTGTGTTCTGTTGAAAGTTCTGTTGGTTTAAAAATGTACAAGTAATTTTTTTTAGGAAAATAGAAACAGTTCTACATTATACATCTTGAATAATAAGCAGAAAAGCTGGATTTGTTTCATTCCATTAACACATGACAATTTTCTGCTCTCTGAAACGCAATCCAAAAATGGGTTGTGGATCATTTCTCATAAGCCTCTGTTCTAAACTTTAAATTTGATAAACAGACATATTCTACAATTTATTTTATTTCTCAAGATTGCAATTCTGATTTCGATTTCCTTTGATTCAGTTTTGATTCATTTGGAAATAAAGGTTGCAGGGATATATCACATTGGGCATACATAATGCACAATGATATGTTGATGATCAGTTCACATTACTTGCAAAAAAGCGATATAGAAAAGCCCTTGTTTGAATGCCTCGTCATCTTAGAATTATAAGGTTCTGTCTAACATTTTTGCCAAAATTCAGTTATTCACATATTCTTATTAAATAGCAACTTATTTACATTATGTGATGTTTTTTTTAATTTGTTTACATTTTAAGGGCTCTATTTTAACGATTTATACGCAAGGTCTAAAGCACATGGCACAAAAGCATTAAGGGCATGTCCGAATCCACTTTTTTCTATTTTAAGGATGGAAAAATACTCTCCGCGCCTTTACTTTCTCTTTCTCTCTTTTGTGGATAGCACTTTTTACAGTGGAAACGGTGTTGTACACTCCACTGAAGGCATCCACAAGCCTACATAATAAATTTTGTTTGTAAGCGCAAAGATTTGTTTTAAAACTATTTCTACATTCAGTTTTAATTTCCAGCAAACGAATAAATGAGCAATAATAATTTTTTGTGGTCAAAAGGTTATATATCCAAACACATATGCTATGCCCCATATGGTACAAAACCCGACAGGTGGACAAACCTAAGCTTGTTTTTAATAAAACAAATATAAATATGCATATGATAAACAATACTACTATGAATAATATCATTACACAAAAGCAAGTTGTTGTGAATAGACCAAAAAAGCCCCCCAAGATGAAAGCATGAAGGTAGTGGTTTTTATATTTATGTAGAAAGTAATCATTTTGAACTATTTTAATCCTGTATTTATTTACTTATTTTTTGTAAAGATATTTGAGCATTGCTGTACATCATGCATGTTTTAAGCTTTCAGCTGGTCTTTTTTGGTTCCTCAAAATATCAGCGCACCAACAATGCACCTTAACACATCTCTTTTCTGGACCGGACACCCATGAGTCCACAAAGTGGCGCAAATGGATTTGCTATTTAAGCAAAGTGGTGGAAAATGGGAAAATTAGGGTTACGCTGATCTGAAAATAGCAACACGTCAGGGCAAACATGTCTTGCACCTTATTGCACCAGGTGTGTGATAGGGTCCTAAGACTTTTTACTTAAAAAACAAACAAACAAACTCTAGCTTGGCTCTATAAGCTTCTTTCTGTGAGCCAACCAGCATTTCAATTGCCACCAATCAGGATCAGCTTTCTTTGCCGTTAACAGCTGGAAAGACCAGAAAGAGTTGACTAAATAATGCCGCACCACACAAAATTGAAAAGAAACCTGCGAAAATGTTAGAATTTGGAAGCATTTTTGACATTGAAATGTTACATTTTACGTTGTTGAAAAAGAAACAGGAATTTAAAAAAATTAAATATTAAATGTAAAATATTTATATTTGTCTTTATATATATAGTCTGTGAAACATTTTCAGTCTTTATTAAACTTTGTTGAACTCATTTGCTCATTGTCTGTTTTCTTTTAAAGTCTTTAAATTTGATATTAAACCTTGAAGGGCAAATACTTATTTTAATTAATGGGGCTTACAATTGAATAAATATCATATAAAATATATAATCCAATAAAGATTAGCATATTAATTACATAAAATTAACATCTGCACTGGACAAAATATTTAGCACAGCCTTGTATGCCTAAAACCTTGTCAAGCATCAACATATTGTTACAATACCTAATTTATTTTTTTAAATAAATTAATAAGCAGACTCATTGTATTTCTTGAAAAGCAATACTTCAATTAAGGATCTGCCAGATAGTAACTCATTATTCCAAGCAGAATATGACTTTTTAGAAGGTTTTATGTGCATTTGCCGTTTATTTTACCCCAATTTACCACTTGAATAGAATTTTGATAATTTACATTTAGAGTACATTTGGGGTCTATGTCATGGTAATGTATGAAAGTGAACTGTTACACACATATTGTTTGCTATATGGAATGCAAAACTCTGAAGCTCAATATCTCAAAATCATTTAGAACGCAGATAGAACCTTATAATTTTGCAAAGTAGGACTGAATAAGCAGCACATGAAACTGGTATTGGTAATATGTAGCTGTTAACTCGAACAGTATTTTTAGCCTAGTTTTTATAAAATAGGTGTACTTTAAAAATTACCCATGATGTATCATTTAGATAAAAAAATATATACTGTACCAGGAGGCTCAATTAAAAAGCACTACTTCATCTACTAGTTAAAAAGAGCTGTATTTAAATGTCAGACAGCAATAGCTTCACTACATTTAAAAGAAAAAGTTGGTGAAGGAGGCACCAATTTCTCTCAAACTTAATTAGCGTACAGTCATAAGAAATCCCAGAAAGTGCATCATTAGCACACATAAGCATGCAGACTCTTGAGCACTCTTGTCATTTGTCAAAGTACAGCGCTGGCTAAAACCAGGGCAGCGAACTGTCGTCGAGATATGAAGGATGGAATGAAATTTCCAAATTAATTTTTTAAATCTGATGGAGTCGTTTCCTCTCTTAAAATGAATGTGGGACTTCCTAATTTCATAAATCAAAGAGCGCCGGGTGAGCTGTGGAGCTGGTGATAAATGAGGTAGATATGACACTAAATGAAGTCTCTCACTTACGCTGATGTACGCACAGGGCCGGTTGGTGCTCGGGTCGGCTAGACTCTGGGCTGATGTCCTGTCGAAGATTCCAGAGTCTCTGCTTTTGACCTTCAGCCTCAGAGAGCTGCTGTGCTTGATATCGCATAGATCTTTGCGGATTTCCGATGAGACCTGGCGACTAGCAGGCCGTGAACTTGCGGTGGAGAGATCTGCCTCTGTGTCTGTCCAGCCCTGTCCATACACAACACACATTAAGCAGTTACAACAGAAAGAGCTTTGCTAAAAAAGGGACAGTTCACCCACCAAAAATGTACTCACTATTTACTCACACTCAAGTGGATCTAAACTTTTGAGTTTCTTTATTCTGTTTAAAGGGCAAATCCTTTTAAGATGTAAGATAAACCTTTGGTGTCTCTAGAATGTGTATGTGAAGTTTCAGCTCTAAAAAATACTCATCAGATTATTTAACATGTAATATAGAATTTGTCCATTTTGGTGTCTGAGTACACTGTAGCTGTTGTTGTAGCCTGTGGTTTTAAATCCATATGACCTGGTTCTCCCTGCCCACCGCTCTGACATGTGTGTCTGCTTCTCCTGCATTACATCAGATAAACAGCAGTCAGTGATAGACAGACTGGGATGAAGTTAAAATACCGTCACAAGTTTATTTGATGTATTTGTGGTGGAGTTTATTTAAGCCTTTCTGAAATGATGAGTCTTACATAAATGCCGTTTGCAGTTTACTGACACCCTGTGGCCGTGGTGATTATATCGGCTAAGAATTACATAGCGATTTTACTGTCTTTATTACAAACATGCTCTGTTTTAAAAACGTTTTAAACTTACAAAAATAATTACTGAGGTGCAGCTGATCACAGAGACTTGTAACATTTGTTTTAATCCTAGTTTATTTGCTAAAAAAAGTTCTGTGGATTCAATCAATTTGGTGGGTTGGGAAAACCACACTCCTACACCACGTTGTGGTGGGCCTCAAAATCACTGGGATTTGTGTCCTATTTTATTCATTCATTTTCTTTTCAGCTTAGTTCCCTCAGTAATCAGGGGTCGCCACAGCAAAATGGACAATTTAGCCTACCCAATTCACCTGTACTGCATGACTTTGGACTGTGTGGAAAAACCGGAGCACCCGGAGAAAACCCACGTGAATGCAGGGAGAACAAGCAAACTCCACACAGAAACGCCAACTGGCCCAGCCGAGGCTCGAACTAGCAACCTTCTTACTGTGAGGTGACAGCAGTACCTACTGCGCCACTGCATCGCCAAGTGTCCTATTTTAACGTCAGTAAATTTAAAAAAAGAGACTCGTTGGGGTTATCGCCCCAATATGACAGTGGACAATTGACACATACAGACAGTTCTGTCCAAACAGCTTACAAAAGTTGTTTTTCATCATAGGTGCCCTTTAACACTGAAGACTATGTTTTGAAGAAATCTGAAAACCTCTAACCATTGACTTCCATAGTACCAAAAATACTATAGTAGTTGATGCTTACAGGTTTCCAAATTACTTCAAAATATCTTCTTTTGTGTTTACTAAAAGAAAGAAAGTCAAACAGGTTTGAACACGTAAAAGGATGAGTAAATGAGTAAATTTTAGGTGAACTATTGCTTTACAGCTTGACATAAGGAAAACCATTTGATTTGTGTGTGCTTTTGGATGAGGAAGGACAATTTGACAAATATGAGTCAAATTTATACAAAGTGAATTCCTCTGTGATTGATCTGTTATCCAATATTTAATATAAATCATAATATTTGGTTCTTGGTCTAAAAAGTTACAGGGTAAACTTTTGATGGAATTTATTCAACTGAATTATGTCACATACACTTTTAAAAATAAAAGTTCTTTCCTGGCATTGAGAGTTCCATGAGGAACCTTCAACATTTTCGGTCCACAAAAGTGTGTATATAGTAGATTTGTTTATACACACACACACACACACACATATATATATATATATATATATATATATATATATATATATATATATATATAGTGGAAGACTATGAAAATGTTCCTGACACCAAAAACATTTCTTTGAAGAGCTTTCGACAAAAAGAAAATCCCGCACTTTCATTTTTAAAAGTGTAAGTACAATGTTCAATTCAATTTAATTTATCTTTATTTCTATAGCGCTTTTACAATGTAGATTGAGTCAAAGCAGCTTAACATAGGGGATAATAGTAACAATGTTCTATTAGTAGTCATTTGTAGAATAAAAAAAAAACCTTGAAAATGATTAAAAACTATCAAGTTAATTTCTAACAGTGATTTTAAGGGAATTTGAAACTACACACATGAAATCAGAAGTATGTGGCTACAAATATATGGGTTCAATGTTTCTGGCCTGGAGGTGCTTTCTTACTGATTCGCTGTCAGATACAGAGGACAAGCGTGCCTTTCCGGCTCGATGCAAGTTGCTGCTGGTCTCAGAGGACTGGCTGGTCAATGTGGAGCGTCGTGTGGATATAAAGCTACTGCTGCTGAAGCGGTCTCTACGAGGAACACAGAGCAGCACTCCAAGACAAGGGATGTACTTGGCAATGGCAGACCTGCCAGAGCAAAAGGGAGAAAATATAAATGTGAGGCAGTAAAACACCAATGACATCTGCTTCTTTTTACACAAATAAGGACTGCAGAGAAAACTGTTGGATACAGGCTTATCTGTACAATTTTAAAAAAGAAAGAAAAATGATTAGTGGATGATTTATTAACAAATACATGTAAATGCAAATTTGCATAGCTTTTCTGGTAAACTTGCTTGGAAGTCCACCCGGTAGATTGTTGCATTTTACATTTTTATGTAGGACAAACATACAGAAAAAAGATTAAATCACATGATTTCTTTAGCAAATGCTTTTTATTTTTTAGGTTAAGTGCTATTCTGAAATATTATTCAAATAATACAATGTATTTCTGAACTCCGGCTATGTGTATAGCATTGCAATAAAATCTAGCATAGTCACGTTTCAGGTTTGTTACAAAACAATTTGCACAAAATTATAATTTTGCTTCAGTTTGTTTTTTCATGTCCCAATGCTGTCACAAAGATTTGTTAAAAGATATTTAAAAACCCCTCCTTCTCATGCAACCCAGGCTCATTCTAAAAAAGTACTGCTATGAACATTTCTGGTAAGCCCTCAGGAGTTGTGTTTCTGTTTTATGTAAATTCATCAGAGGTCGATGTGTATGCTTTTTGAGATCTCTAATTTCTCCTGCGAGTGCCATTCACGACTGCTGTTCTTGCATAACCCATCAGAGGCCAATGATAACTGACTAACTGACTTACTGAATGACTGACCAATCAATACTCCTCTTTCCCTGAACACAACCAATAGTGGTTTCAAATTCATCGATTGACCCGCCCACCTACTTCCCTAAACCCAACTAACAGATTTAAAATGCAATCCAGAAAAAGAAAAGTGTCCTACCTGCTTTCTGGATTTGTTCTTCACTGGACTCAAACCCCAATGTCATGGCCAACTCCCTGCGTCTCAAGTCGGCCGAAGTACATGGCGAGCTAACTGGACATACTGGTAACAGTTTGAAAGCTATCCACACAGAGGTACTGTAAGTGGTCAGCTGGTAAGCGAGAAATGGAATGGCATCATGCTGCCCCATAGCATTCTTTTAAGGACAAAATTCAGCCATATGTACTTCTAGCTACATAATTCACGATCTCCAGAAATGTATATAGGGCTACGTTTTCAGAATGAGCCTATGTTGTTTTCATGAGTATGCTCTGCATTGACTGGTCAGATGTTCCAATCAGCTGCAATTGGTCTATCATATATAGAAAATTAAACACTCATTAACATATCTGAAACTCAGTTTCAGAACCTTTCTCAATCTTCAGTGATTGTAAATACTGCATAAGTTCCGGTTGAATAAATGTTTTGTCTCTACAATAAATGTTTCTTCTTGACATGACGTCAATAACAATGACCCAACTAAAGTGTTTGAGGGTTAGAATTGATACTTGCAGGCAGCAAATAAAAACACTAAGCTGTAATTATGCTAATTTGTTAAAGATCGAAATAGATAACAACATAGTAACAAAGTAAAACAAGAATGACACAACCCTTTAAACTCTGCAGACCATTAGCAATCACAAACAGAATGAGTTAATTTTTAAAAATGCCTAACTGTGGAAAATGTTTACTTGTTAAATAGGGGAAGAGAGCTTTGTGTTTGTTGTGTCTTATGTAACTTATCAATCCTTCATAAGGATGACCTCAAATTGAGGTGATGTGTAAGTGATGACCTCATCATTCAAGTGCTTCATGGTGGGCATTAATCTTGTGTGTCTCACCACAGATCGGTTATGAGAGCAACACATGGCTCAGCGCATTCACAGCAGATCAATCTGAAGCAAATCTGACTTTTAAAGGTCAGAATCTACCTCTGTCATCTCAAGGTACTTGTGCTTGCACTCTGAACACAAAGTCACTGAACGATTTAGGTCTGCCAGGCCTTGAAGCACGCAGCACACATTTTGTTTTGTAGAACAAGGTTTCATTTCACTGGACAGACCTTTTTAAACTGGAAAGCAGGGTGTGTAAAAAAAAAACTGGAGCAGATGGTTACTGAGTCAGGTCTGCTTTGGTGCTCAATTTGAATAATTTCATATTTTCATTTATTCATTTCCTTTTCGGCTTAGTCCCTTTATTAATCAGGGGTCGCCACAGCGGAATGAACCATCAACTTATCCAGCATATGTTTTATGCATCAGGAAACCTACACAGACACATCGAGAACATGCAAACTTTTGAATGTTTGAATGCCATTTTACATGGCATTTATTGTCATATTACTGAAGGAAGCTGCAGATAGTTCAAAATAAACTGTTTGAAATTGAGCTTACAGAACAGAATATCAGTGTCACATTGCATTGTTGGGACACAGGGTTACAATGTAACCTGCTCACCTAATGTTTATGTTTGTAATATTTATATTATTTGCTAATTAATAACCACCTCACGTGAATGTCTGAATCTGCATCTCATTTTAGAGTCTGCTACTGTCCCCCGGAGTTCGCATTTTGGTCATGGACACAGGTTTGAGAGCCTTATTGACTGAATGATGAAATAAGCTGTTTTCCACCAAGGTGCTAAAATATAATTGGCTGATAATAAATTGGTATTGGCAAGAGGACCCAAAAACTGTGATGCACGCCGCTGTGCCATGACTATTACTCAGTGTATGTTGTAGGTGATCTTTGAAAGGTGAGTTTTTTTGTTTTTTTAACATCCTGATTCCCTTGTTTTGTATTTTATTGGCCTAAATAACCATAACATAAATAGTAAGGTCCGGCACGTTTTAGAGTCCCCTTGAAACATTTCCATTGTATTTTGTTCTATTTGAAAGTGTTGTAAGAAAATGCAGCGTGTTTTTATAATTTGTTTTTATAAATTGTTTGCGTTGTGAAAAAATGCAGCAAATTTTTTTAAAAATGTGTTTGCGTTGTGAGGATTTGCAGCACGTGTGAAGATGAAGATCTTTTTTTAATTTGTTGGCACTTTTTGTAATTGCTTATTTTAAAAAAAAAATGCAGCAGGGTAAGCTTTCTTGGCCACCATACAAAAGTAACACAAGAGACATTTTTATTGTAACAACATATTCTATTCTATTTATATTACTTAAAACCAACGTACAAATAAATATAAATAAAAATTACATCACTGATATTCCGTGATATGTGAATATTTAACTGTACAACTATTTAACGGCCTTGTTAGAGATATTGTTTTTAACACTGTTTTAATAATACTTTTACACTATATTGTATCCAAGATTTTTTAATGAAATTAACTACTTTTCAATACAACAAATCGCTAAAACAAAAACCGTAGTGCTGTTATATGTGCAAAAATGTTGACATGCTACTGATCTCTTTGAAGTCACTGTATAGTACTTACAGTTGAAGTCAGAATTATTAGCCCCCGTTGAATTATTAGCTCCTCTGTTTAATTTTTTCCCCCAATTTCTGTTTAACGGAGAGAAGATTTTTTCAACACATTTCTAAACATAATAATTTTAATAACTAATTTCTAACAACTGATTTATTTTATCCTTGCCATGATGATAGTGAATAATATTTTACTAGATATTTTTCAAGACACTTTTATACAGCTTAAAGTGACATCTAAAGGCTTAACTAGGTTAATTAGGTTAACTAGGTAGGTTCGGGTGATTAGGCAAGTTATTGTATAACAATGTTTTTTTCTCTGTAGACTATCAAAAAAAAATAGCTTAAAGGGGCTAATAATTTTGTCCCTAAAATGTTTTTTTTTTTTTATTAAAAACTGCTTTTATTCTAGATGAAATAAAACAAATAAGACTTTCTCCAGAAGATAAAATATTTTCTGACAAACTGTGAAAATTTCCTTGCTCTATTAAACATCATTAAGGAAATATTTAAAAAAAGTAAAAGTAAAAAACAAAACAAAGGGGAGGCTAATAATTCTGACTTCAACTGTAAATCTGCAGCAAGCAAATAGTTTATAAAAAAGGCTCAGGCTCAGCATCATCAAACCTGTATTTGGGATGAGTGATGGCATAGATGATGGGGTTGTGGATGGCAGATGCTTTGGCAATAACAGCGGGCACAGAGTTCATGTAGGGTGTCAGCATGTCTGCGTATCTGTGAAAAGAATAAGAGGACACGGCATTACACATCATTCCATATGCTTTCATTTTATTCAACCCACATAACATCCAAACACAGCCAAAGAGGAGGTAAATGAGCAAAATGATTCAGTCTTTTGGAAATGTGTAACAGCATGTACAGTATGTGGGATATGAGATCATTAAACAGAGAAAAAATATTTAATTCAAAGAGTGTTTAATTCATGTTTATTATGTTATGTTATGTTATGTTATGTTATGTTATGTTATGTTATGTTATGTTATGTTATGTTATGTTATGTTATGTTATGTTATGTTATGTTATGTTATGTTGTGCTATGTTGTGTTATGTTATAGCAATACCCCAAAGATTTTTTTTTTTAAATGTTGCAAATTTATTAAAAATAAAATCTCTCTCCAGTGATGTTCAATAGGATTTAGGTTTGGGCTCTGGCTGGGCCACTCAAGGACATAACAGAGTTGTTGTAAAGCTACTCCATTGATATTTTGGCAGTTTGCTTTGGGTCATTGTCCTAGTGGAAGATGAACCGTCGCCCCAGTCTGAGGTCAAGAGTACTCTAAAGAAGGTTTTCATTCAGGATGTGTTTGTACATTGCTGCATTCATCTTTCCTTCTATCCTGACTAGTCTTCCAGTTCCTGCTGCTGAAAAACATCCCCATAGCATGATGCTGCGACCTCCATGCTGCACTGTAGGGATGGCATTAACCTGGTGATAATCGGTGCCTGGTTTTCTCCAAACGTATCGCCTGGCATTCACTCCAAAGAGTTCAATATTAGTGTCATCAGACCAGAGAAATTTGTTTCTTATGCTCTAAGAGTCCTGCAGTTGCCTTTTGACAAATTCCAGGTGGGCTGCTACACTGAAAAAAGCAAACAACTTATTTGTGTTGAATTAAAGCAAACAAATTAAAATGTGATAATGTTTAACTTAATTTGTTTGTTTAAATTCAGCCCAAATAAATAGTTTACAACCACTAAAGTAAAACAGTTAAGTAAATCCAAGGAATCATCTTTGAATAAGTATGTGCTGTCTGACCACTCTACCATACAGGTCTGATTGGTGGATTGCTGCACAGATGGTTGTTCTTCTGTAAAGTAATCCTCTCTCCACAGAAGAACGCTGGAGCTCAGACAGATCGGGTCATTGATCACCTCGCTGACTATGGCCCTTTTCAGCTTAGATGGCCGGCCAGTTCTAGGAAGAGTCCTGGTGGTTCCAAACATCTTCCACTTGGATGATGGAGGCCACTGTGCTCATTGGAACTTTCAGACCAATAGAATTTTTTTGTAACCTTCCAAAGCCTTGTGCCTTGAGACAATCTGGTCTCGGAGGTCTAAAAACAATTCCTTTGTCCTTATGCTTGGTTTGGGCCTTGACATGCACTGTCAACCCTGGGACCTTATATAGCCAGGTGTATGTCTTATCAAATCATGTCCAAATCAACTGAATTTATCACAGATGAACTCAAAATAAGCTGCTGAACACCTCAAGAACGATCAGTGGAAACAGAATATACCTGAGATCAATTTAGAGCTTCATGGCAAAGGCTGTCAATATTTACTTACATGGGATTTTTCAGGTTTTTTTTTTTTTTTTAATTCAAACAATTTTAAAAAAATGTGTAAAATTTTAAGGAAATAAATTTATTGAGTTATTTTTAAATTTATTGAAATTTACTCCTTCAATAACAGATTTATTTATCTTTGCCATGATGACAGTAAATAATATTTGACTAGATATTTTTCAAGACACTTCTATACAGCTTAAAGTGACATTTAAAGGCTAGGCAGGTTAGGGTAATTAGGCAAGTTATTGTATAACAGTGGTTTGTTCTGTAAACTATCGATAAAAAAATACTTTAAAGGTGCTAATACAGACATACTGTAAAAAATTTCCTTGCTCTGTTAAAGATCATTTGGGAAATATTTAAAAAAGGAAAAAAAAAATCAAGGGTATATATATATATATATATATATATATATATATATATATATATATATATATATATATATATATATATATATATATATATATATATATATATATATATATAGTGATTTGAATATTATTAGAATTTGTAAGCTTTTTGTCTTATTATATTTATAATTTATATGTACATACATTTGAATGTAATATGTTCAAAGATTTAAATATTTATTCAAGTCTTACTTGTTAAATTATCATATTGTGTAGACAATTATTTACTTTAGTGCCAGAGAAATGAAACAGCAATGTCTGTACTTTAAAGAAGAAATTCTTCTTGGCTACACTCATGAAATACTTTGAAAAAATGTCTGCTTCTCACTTGAGAAAACTGCACTATATGCTGACTCACATAAATGGATAATATTTATTATATTTTATTTAAAACCTTTTCTGCTCTTGTTAACATATCTTTCTGCTTTGAGTCTTTGCACTGTCTGAACAAACAACTAAAGTCAAGTGTTTTTTATTTTATTTTTGTGCTAGCAGTGAATGTCGTGTAAAAATATAGTGACATTGGCAGCTGAAGTTCATCCATCAAATATTAAGCTATTTTGGTTGCCTCCAGTAGCTATAAATGAATAAAAAGCTATAAGAAAAAAAATAACATTATCCAGCAGATTGTAATAAAAATGTAGCTCTGTATTTTACAGTTCTGTTTCTCAAATAATATTATATATTTATAGTCATTGCATAGACTGAGTAATAACAATATACTGGGTGACGTGGGGGTGCAGTAGGTAGTGCTGTCGCCTCATAGCAAGAATTGTTGCTGGTTCGAGCCTCGGATGGGTCAGTTGGCATTTCAGTGTGGAGTTTGCATGTTCTCCCCGCATTCCCGTGGGTTTCCTCCGGGTGCTCCGGTTTCCCCCACAGGTCCAAAGACATGGGGTACAGGTGAATTGGGTAAGCTAAATTGTCCGTAGTGTATGTGTGTGTGTGTGTGTGTGAATGAGTGTGTATGGATGATTCCCAGTGATGGGTTGCAGCTGGAAGGGCATCCTCTGCGTAAAAAATATGCTGGATAAGTTTGCGGTTCATTCCGCTGTGGCAAGCCTTGATTAATAAAGGGACTAAGCCAAAAAGGAAATGAATGAATGCATAACAATATTCTATTCATAAACCTAAACCTAAAACTTAAAATTGCAAATAATTTGGTAACACTTAAGTTTAGATCATAGTTCATGCAAATAACGACTGACTTTTAGTTATAAAGTATGATCTTATTCTTCAGCGCCAATCCCACCCAAAACCTAAACTTTTACATGACTATTAATAAACAGCTAATTGGTAGTTTATTGGGGTAGTAGTGTTAGATCATGGTTTGTTAATACTGTGAATTGTGACCTGAACTAAAACGATTGTTTAAAAATTTTTACAATGTTATTAAAATATGCAAATGAGGAACTATCTCAATAAATATGCTAATTTGAATACATTTCTAGAACAAAAATCTTAATATTGCAAGACGTCACGTTCAAAATTCTTGTTTAACTTTTCACACAGTAGAATCAACGTATCTACTGTCAAAGTCTCTCTAAGGCAAGTCATTTCACTGGGTGGGCATTTTTGTAACACCCAGTGTGCACAGGCATTCAGTTTGAATGGGGACACATCAAATTCATCAAAACTGCTTGCCAAGCTTACGATTAAATTTCATATTAGGAATCACCAATAAAATTAAACAACAATTGCGCCTTTAGTTTCATTTATAAACGTTTGAATCACACAAAATCTGCAGAAACTCATGTCTGGTCCTCCCCTCTTCCTCTGAGTATTGTCAATCTATAGCGATTGATAATTGGCTCCTGTACTAGAAGGTGGGCTTTATTTGCAATTTTGACCGTTACACTTTCCCCCACTCAAAACAATACGAGTAACATGTCTTGTGTTTTCTATAGTCTTTGCTACTTGAAAGAATTCCGTAGAATACAATTTTCTATAAATGGAAAAGGTTTTTTTTTTTTTTTTTTATCACTTTATGAATAACCCAAATTGATAGGTGCGTGAAAAAAACATGTATTAAATCATGTATTTAGCTTATAAAATCAGTAAATTAAGCTCAGTACTTTCACTGTAAAAAGGAATACGTTACTTTAAAAAAGTAAGTAACCCCATTGTAACTTCACTTTAAAAAAAATGGATTCCACACAATTCCTTCAAGTTGTCCCAATACAAATCCATTAAGTTAACTTAATCATTGTTACAAACTTAAGTGGATTGAACATAAAACAAATAGGCTGTCCCCCCCAAAAAAAAAATAAATTAAGAATTGTATTGTTCCAATGCACTTTATACAAGCAGCAAAAGTTATTTTTTGGAGTGGTGGAATTGTTTTAGAGGACTTAATTTTTAAAATTAGGCACTTTATTAATTGATTTAATACTTTTAAGGCAATGAGTTTCCTTATCTTTTTAAGTAAAGTCAATTTATTGCTTTGAGACCAACTGGTTTACTCACTTTTTAAACTAAAGTGAAGTAATTGCTTTTTAAACTTTAAGTACATTGTAAATTGCAATCAAAAGTTCTGGATGGTAATTGTAAAACATGCTGATTCTCACCCAGCAAAAGCAGTGAGAGCCACACAGGAGTATGGAGACCAGGAGATGACATACAACAGGATCACTATGAGCGCTATCTTTGCCATCTTCCATTCGTTTTTCATCCGGTGGATCTTTTTGATAGAATCTCTGGGTCCTCCTTCTCCATTGATTTTCCCCACAGCTCTATTATTCCCATCATACAGATGTGAAAACAAACAGATAAATACAATGCACATCAGTTTACGCAGTGACATATTTAATCAACCACGTAAAGAACACAACAAAGCACTAATCTAAAATGGATCTCTCTTTCTTTCTTTCTTTCTTTCTTTCTTTCTTTCTTTCTTTCTTTTTTTGATAAATAATGAACCTCTCTTTTACAGATTTTTTTTTTCTCCAGTATGACGTACTTAACCAGTTTACCTGTTGGTTTCACGGATGGCCTTGAAGATAAAGAAGTAGCAATAAATGATGACGAAGAGGGGAATGAAGAATACAAAAGTGAAGAGCAGCATTGTGTAGGCTCGAACAGAAGGACTGAAGGTCATGTAGTCCCACGAACAGGACGTCAGCAGACCTTCAGGAACATATGCACCTGACAGGAGAAAATATAATTACATATTGTTGAGTGTATGTACAGTATTGTGGGCTTCCTTTCATGTTTTTTTAAGAATTCAGAGAAGTTCTAGCAAATTAAGTTATATTAAATTAAATGCAAGAGCTCTCTCATCCTCTATAGACAGTAATAGTCCTGAGAAGTTCAGTGTCCAAAAAAAGAAGGCAAAATATTGTCTAAACATTTCATGTGACTTCAGTGGTTTACTGTATTTATATGAAACTATATGCAAAAAAAAGTATATTTACTTTTTGCTGCACAAAATCATTGTTGGAGATTTAAATGGTATTAGTTAACAACTGAAGTCACATGGACTGTTTCATCACTGACCAATGGTCGTTTGAAGGTGTTTATTAACAAGATCAAAGTATCAAAAAAGAGCTGTTTTAAACTCCTGGACTGTACTTTAAACTTTGGCCTACTTTCAAATCATTCAAGCGATTTTGTGTTTAAAAAGTTGTCTAATAGACATCAATAACATCGTAACTTGCTGATACATACTAAACATACTAGCTACATAATAAACTTAGTTACAACAAGGCTAAATTTGGGCAGTTAGTGAAAACGAAATGGACGTCTAATAAATGGCAAAAAGATTAGAACTGTCATTAAACAGAGAGATCCCAGCAGGTTGTGACATCAGGTGACCAAAATTCAATGTTTAGCCAGCATTTTAGGACAACATTATTTTGGCATTCAATAACAATGTCAAAAAACGTTGATATTTGATTGATTTTAGGTTGTGTTGGGAAGTCCTCAAAATCCAACATTGAGCCAACATCTTAAACCAACGTAGTACTGACATCAAATACTGACATTTATTTGTCAGGTATGGCAACCAAAATCGAACGTCTGATAGACATCATAATGATAACGTCCACACAACGCCAAGCTGTAACATCATTAGACGTTGATATTTGGTTGATTTTAGGTTTAAAGTTGGACTCACTGGCCTGATGATGTGTTCTGACGTCAACCCGATTTTCATTTCCAAAAAAAAGGCAACGTCCCCACAATGTTGGGGTACAACTAAAAGATGATGTCATGTTGATGTTCTGTGCCTGCTGGTATTAGACAGATTCACATGTGTAGTCGTTTATTTCTTTTGATGACTAGTATATTTTTGGAGTATTGTTAGACATCTTAACATGACTGGATTTTCACTGACAGCACAAATGTAGCCTTCTTTAAGCCAAGATCTGTATGCTTAAGTCTATGGAAAATGTTTGCTGGAAACAAAAACATTACAATCTCAAATATTGATTTACTAAAAAATGTGACCATTTCTAATTGACCTGTCACATTCAATGTCTACATTTCTGACTCTGATTAAATGCTTCCCTCTTGTCCTTACAGGCAAAACGCCTCTTGTGTTTGTAATTACTTACTCCATCCAAAAAAGGGGGGCAGGCTCCAGCCCATAGAGTAAGCCCAGGCAGCAGAGAGGATCAGCAAGGCTCGCTTGCGTGACATAACGCCAATAGAGGCCAAAGGACGAGTGATCACGAAGTATCGATCTACTGCAATAATCATGAGTGTGATCATCGAGCAGATACCAAACAGAGCACCGCAGAATGCATATAACTCACAGCCTGTGAACAGACACATGAGAAATACTGTAAAATCGTATATAATCCAGTAGTCCAGTCGTGGACAAAGTATACAAATCAAGCACTTGAGTAAAAGCACAGATAGCTTCATATAAATGTAATGGACCCTTTTCACAAGCCTGTTATGATATATGTTATGTGTTTAACGGTCATATTCTTAAATCCTTAAAAGTTTTTATTATTTAGATTCTTTT
Organism: Danio rerio; assembly: GCF_052040795.2. Taxonomy (NCBI): domain Eukaryota; kingdom Metazoa; phylum Chordata; class Actinopteri; order Cypriniformes; family Danionidae; genus Danio; species Danio rerio. Next base: position 28,407,601 of record NC_141032.1, read on the forward strand.
AAAAACGTATGAACATTTATATGCATTTATGTATGTATTATGTCATCTTTGTGTCAAATTACAACAAATGAAATGCCTCTTAAGCAAAGTGTTTGTAATGCAGTGACAATGGGGCTGAGAGTAAATTTGATGTTATTCTCTCCTCTGACTGTCGTCATCATTCTCACATTATTTTTTTCTTCTTTCTGAAAGTCTTGATAACAGTTCATAACAGTTGAACTATTTCAACAAATATGATTTAAAATATATATATTTGCTGTACTCTCTCTTTTTCACTGCGCTCCAAGTTTGCAAGTTATTTTTTGGCATAGTCAGTATGCTTAGTAGCTCAGTTTGTAAGATGGTAAACTTGTGATGCAGAGCACTCCAGTTTAGTAACAACTGATTTAAAATGAGGGTCAATTTAGATGGCTGCAGTGTACTTTTCTCACGTTTACTAGTTTGATAGTATTTGTTAAATATAGGGAAAAGTTTAGGTCAGTGGTTCGCCTTCCAGTGGACAATGTGTATCTGAAATGTACTGTACGAAAAAATGTCAACTTATTTCATGAAGCATTTAAAATTCGCCAATATTTTACACAGCACCCTCTAGTGGATTTGTCATCTGAAATGTACAACAAAATGTACCTGGAGTAACATATTTTACGTTTCACAAAAATGAAAACTACCACATGCATTTAAAAAGAGCCTGTTTATTTAGCAAGAAAATGCTTCAATTTATTAACAAAACTGAGAAATGATAACTAAAGTGTCTGCTTTGAAAAATGACACATACAGTTGAAACCAGAAGTTTACATACACTGTATAAAGGCACATAACCATTTTAAAAAGTCAGATGTTAATATGACTAAACTTGTTCTCTTTTGGGTAAGTTAGGATTGTCAAATTTGTTTCTGTTATGCTTAATAACAGAATAATAAGAGAGATATTTTTTGAGAAATTGCTATAACTTTTCTTGAAAGTCAAGTTTACATACAATAAGATTATTGCGCCCCTGAAAAAGCTGATGGTGTTAAGGTTTTGGAAATTTCTGATTGGCTAATTGACAACATTTGAGTTAATTGGAGGCACAACTGTAGAATAGTATTTAAGAAAAACCTCAAACACACTGCTTCCTTGTGTGACAACATGGGAAAATCAACAAGCCAGAATCAACAAAAAAGCCAGATTACAATTTGCTAAATTACACTGGGGAAAAAGAATTTTTGGAGATATGTCCTGAGGTCTGATTGTTACATTCGTAGAAGAAAGGGGAAAGCCTACAAGTCTAGGATAATCATCCCGACTGTGTATGTGGGCGGCAGCATCATATTGTGGGGTTGTTTTGCTGCAGGAGGGACTGCTCCACTTCACAGCATAGATGGTATCATGAAGAAAGAACATTATCTAGAAATACTGAAGCAACATCTCCAGACATCAGCCAGGAAATTAAAACTTGGCCACAAATGGGTCTTCTTAACAGACCATGACCCTAATCATACTACCAAATTAGTTAAAATGTGCTTTAAGGACAACAGAGTGAATGTTTTGAAGTGGCCATCACAAAGCCCTGATCTCAATCCTATAGAAAATTTGTAGGCATATTTGAAAATGCTTGTGCGAGCAAGAGAGCCAACATATCTGACTCAGTAAAACCAATTCTGTCAGGAGGAATGGGTCAAAATTGCATTAAACTATTGTGAGAAGCTTGTGGATACCCAAAAAATTTGACCAAAGTTATAGAGTTTAAAAGCAAAGCTACAAAAATACCAAGGAAATGTATTAAAACTTTTGACTGTCTAAAAATTTATTAAAAATTCTCAAAAAAAAAAAAAAAAAAAAAACTCTCTCATTCTGGCATTTAGCAATTTAAATCATTTAGGTAATCCTAACGGACTTAAAATTGTAAATGTTTAGTATGATTTTTCATCCGACATCTTTTTTAAAAAGGGGTTATGTTCCTTTTTTTGGAGTGTATGTAAACTTCTGGTTTCAACTGTATAAGTATATTTGATAATATAGCATATTTAAAATAATAAACATAAAATGTGTGTTAATGTGAGTGAACAAATACAAACATACATGATAAAAAAGACAGTAAGCATAGAGCATGTTTTAAGAAGAATGTAATATGTAACCATACTAAAAGCAGTGTGCAGATTACAATGGGTGGAGAGAGAGAGGAAACCCCCCTCCCCCTCCCTAATTAATGCTTGAACTCACTTGAAGGAAGTCAAACTATTTATATTATAAATATAAATTTGACCCCGTTATAATAGTTCATACCATTGCCTATGCATGAACGCACCCGGGATGCTGGAAAAATTTAGTCAACGGTCTGAAACAAGCAGATCCAGCCAATTGAAAGGCACTGTAACTATTCAAAAGACACTTTTTTTGTTAATAAAGTGTTTAGATCTAATTTATAGCCTAAATTATAGCCTAAAAGTGAGGCCAAATTAAACTATGGTGTGTATTTAATTAGGCACCCGCCTGCATCTTTCATAGCTCATCACAGTTTACTGTGTCAAAATCAAATTATTCACAAAAACACTGAAAATATGTTTGATTTATAAATTAGATCAAAAATATGATTTTTTTTTTTTGCAAGCATAGGCACACTGTAAAAAAGCAGACCCCCCTTGATAGTCACAGTTTAATTTACACTGACTACAAGCAAAAGTTTCTTGAGATAAAAATACACCTGAGAAGTTCAAATACTTCAAAAAAAAGTACTTTTGTAGAGTAGTGAAGTAAAATGCTGTTACTGTCCACCACTGCCTGTACAGCACTAATAAAAGCAAGTCCTTCTATAAATCAACCACCTCACTTGCGTTTCTTTATGAAAAGTGTAAGACTTGAAATAGCCTTAGATGAAAGAAAACATGTTTTTCTTATCAACGCAGAAATGCTAGTTAATTCATACAAGCTGCACATGCTGGAGACTGTGGATGTGTAATTATAATAATAATGGAAAGCCCTGTAACCCTGTGAATCTATAATTGCTTCGGAAATGTCACTAATGTGAACCGGGCTCTCATTGTGCAGGCAGGAGAATGGTATAAGTTTAGGAATGTGTCATTGAAAAGCCCATATTTATTGACTGCATGTTTAAATATTGCTTTAGACTCGATTATAGTTCTATGGTTTGAATAGCGCTGTGTGTATAATTGCAGATAGGGATAATGTACAATCATTTGATCTCATATTGTCCTAAAGGATTTTGTTTTAGCAATAATTGCTAACTGACCGTATATTATACCAGAGCTATTTAATAGCTAAAACTAAAGCCTTGAAATGAAAACCCTTTTGTTAATTAAAATAAAATAAATGTAAAAAAGGACATTATTATTATTAAACACAAACAAAGAATAAATAATGCCTTACAGCATATCTTGATCATAAGCAAAGTTGTTATTAACATTTATTAATAAAATTGTAAATTTAATAATTAGATCTGTTAGGATTAGTAAATGCACTGTAAACTAACATGAACTTTTTTTAACAAGCAAGAACAAAAGTTAACAAATCCTGCAAAAAATTCTGAAAAGGTACATAGTGAACAATATTTAATTAATTATTTACAACCCCAAAACAGAAACAGTTGTGACAGGATTGAGCAAGCAAATAAAAAAAGAAAGTAGGAATTTCAAAATTTGCTATGACTTTAAGCCCAGAGAAGTGGACGGCACTTCTGGACATTGTTAACATAGGGCTTCATTTAGGCACCATAATGTTTTCACTGGCATTTGTTGATAAAACTATGTTCTGTAGTTAAAAAAGATTTTCCAAATTAGTCTTGAGCTCATGTGGTGATATCGCTTATAAATGAATGACGATTTTTAGTGCAGTGCCACCGGAGGGATCACAGATCAGGCTTAGGCTTGCACTCTTGTCCTTTACGCACTGAAATTCCTCCAGATTCTTTGAATCGTGTTATGCTATGTAGAAGGTGAAATATACAAATGTCTTGCATCTTTCTTTGAGGAACATTGTTTGTAAACATTTAAATTTTCTTACGTATTTGTTAGCAAAATGGCAGTCCTCGGCCATTTATGGATATGTTATTAAAATCCAAAGTTGCATTTGGTAATGTTCAAATTAAAGTTAATTAAAATAAATAAATGTCTCTGAAAAAAATGTGGTTCGAATCAAATCAAATCACTTTTATTTATTTTTTTCAACTAATGTTAAGAAAGTTATTCTTAGCATTAGTTAACATTTCTTACCATAAGTTAACATTTCAATCTTATTTATTTATAACTATATTTTTTTAAGCTGTCACAAAACAGTATTCCTTAAATTTCATTTAAATTGATGCGCTGCAATAACTAGAGCTTAAAATGAAATAAACTAAGAATAAGCATTGACAGAATAATGCATTCCAACTATAAAAGAACAACAACAACCTCCTGTATAAAATATTAACTATGAAACAACATGAACAATCCATAACTGCTGGGAGTTGTACGTTTCTCAGATATTATTAATTAGGTGATGTTTGCAGTACACAAGTCAAGCCAAAGAATGCTTGTTAAATTCTGATTGAGTAAGATTTAGAAGGGGTCCTTGAATGTGGACATGTGTTATGAATTATGTATTATTATTTAACTTTTTTATTATTAGTTACTGTGTATTGTTGACTTTTGAGCATCAATAGCTAAAAATTATAATGCTGAAAGTTCAAAGCAAAGGGAGATAATTTTATTCAATAAAATTCACTTTTCAAGGCCTTCTTTCAGAGTGTACTAGGTGGTTAAATGTGCCAGTTGACCAGTCAGAGCCCATTGTGTATTTCTGAAGGACAGGATTCAGAGAAAGCTTTATCAGAGAGTCAAAAGAAAACAGTTGGTGTAGAATAACAGGGAATTGTTTGAAAAATTATGCATTTTTTTGTTTGTTTGTTTTGGTTTTTAAACACAACATAGGCTCATTCTGAAAATGTACACGAAGATTAAAATAAATACATTTCTGGAGATCCCAAATGATGTAGCCAGAAAAACGTATTGCTGTATTTTGTCTTTATAATGAATGCTACAGGGTGGAATGACGCCATTTCTTTTCACGCTTACCATCTGACCGTTTACCTCCATGTGGACCATTTTTTCAGCTGTTAGTCTGTCCAGTGGCTCGCCGCGTACGTTGGAGGATTTAAGATGCAGAGCGGAGTTGACTGTGACAACAGGGTTCAAGTCCGGCGAAGATTGATTCCAAAAAGTGGGTAAGACAAAACCAAAAGCCAAAAAATAAAATGAACAAGTAATTAACAAGGTAAGAATGTGGTAAATTCTGAAAATGTAGTAAAAATCAGGCTGCTGTGAGGGATTTTCTTTTTCTGGATTGCTTTTGAAAACACTGTCGATTGGGTTCAGGGAAGTGGGTGGGAGCTGGTCAATCTGTGCTTTTTAAAAAACTATCGATTGGGTTTGGGGAAGGAGGAAGGTGGGTCAGTCAGTTGAAAGCGGCCTCTGGTAGAATAATGCGTGAAGAGCAGGCACGCATGGCACTCGTGAAAGAAATTTGAGATCTCAAAATGCATACAGTGTCCTCTGGCGGATTCGTGAAAACAAATTCAGGAATGTGTATAGGGGTACATAATCAGAATGAGCCTGGGTTGTTTCAATGAATGCCCATAAACATAATTAAACATTTGAAAACAGCTGACTGACCACTCCTTTAAGAAACTGCAAATTTAATTTAATTTAATTTAATTTAAATTAATTTAATTTTAAATAAACAATAATTAAATTGAATAAATGCTATATTTGGAATATTTTTTTATCATTTAAAAGATCAAAAAATATTTAAGTAATTTAGTACAAAAAAATAGAAAGAAGTAAATACCAACACACTTTCCACCTGTAAAAAAAATAGAATACACATATAAATTAAACTAAAGTTTGGTGCAGGATAAAAAACTCATTTTGAGAAAACTGACTTTAAAATACTGTTACTGTAAATGCTGTTACTGTAATAAAGTACTGCACTGTTGTTAAAATCTACTGATACAAATTGATAAAGAATGACAAAATCAACACATATCTATATTTTGGGTTATACAGTTCTGTCTGGATCTTGAATCTAATTGGCTGATAGCTGTGATATATTTAAGTAATATCAGCATCCGTACAGCCTCTTTACCCTTTGTGTATTACTCTGCCCAAATACAGCCAGCAACAAGAGTACAAATACAGCCAGCACCACAAAAAATTGAACCCAGCGTCTGGTGATGTCTACATGTTCCAGACTTTAAGCAGTATTTGACTGCAATGAATTTGCAACCAAGTAATAAAATCTGAAAGTTTGATTTATGATTATTATTCTGTTCCATTACTTTTGGACCCTTAACAAGTGGGAGACACAGATGCAAACTGTTGTAATTCCTACAACAGTCACCTTATTTGGATGTAAGTTAAAGCATTTAAAGTACATCTAGTTTGTTTTATTTCAGATTTATTGTGTTGTTGTATAGAGCAAAAATTCTTAGAATTGTGTCGATGTGCAAATATTTATGGACCTAACTGTATACATATACAGTATATACGAAAAGTTGAAAAAAAGTAAAAAAATTCAAAACTGACAGTCAAATGGAAAAAAAACTTTGTCTTTGCCTGCAGTGTCTTGCCTTAAGACATCATTGATTCATATAACAATAAATAAATGAGTGAAAGAAAGAAAGGATGCCACTTTCTCATTCTTCTACAGCAGTTTGAGAGTGTTTTATTGAACATCAGATCTCTCTCAAAAACCTCAGGTGGACGAGAGACTCGAGAGAGTTTAACTGAGCTCATTCCACCTCATCAACCATACAGCAACTACTTCACTTCAAAGAACAAGTGCTTAAAAGGTCTGAAAACTAAACAAGACCATCAGTGATCCCAGGCAACCTCGGTCAACCTGCATTTTCTGTTTCATTACTGCCATTATTCGAAAGCCTAACATTAGAGCAACCCATTATCCCACATTTGCTTCTGCTCACCAGATGAACATGTATAATCATGTCAATGTTGTGCTTCCAGGAATTGTTTTATTTTTTTGACTGATATCAAAATTCAAAGCAGAGTGATATGTTTAGGAGAGCTTCATTGAATGAGAGATCACATTTGTAATTTAATGCATTTGCATGGAGCTGTTGAGTCATGGAGCATTTACTGCTATTCTAGAAAGCCATGAAGAGAAAATGTCTCAACTATGCTAATTCACCTCTGGTTTTTAGAACAAATGTGAAGTAGATTTGTTATTACAATAGAACATTGCATTTTTGATCAATCAACACAAAATACTATTGTTATCAACAAAATAAAATATATATATATTTAAAAATCAAGTGAAATTAAATATTTAAAAATATTTCAACTCATTTGATGTCAGTTACACTGTAAAAAAAATGCAGAATTCCACACAGTTCATTCATATTTTCCAACCCAAATCGATTAAGTTTACTTAACACTTTTAGCAAACTTATGTGGATTGAACATAAAAAAATAAGTTGTTCCAATGAAATTTTAAGAATTGTGTTGTTTCAGCTTATTTTAAATAAGTAGTTTGAACAAGTAAAACAATATTTTTTTATTGTAGTTGACAAGGAAATATGGCATCAAATTATCTTCATGTACTAAAATTAAGAATGAATAAAAATACATAGATATAAACGTGCAGATAAACAAGCCATTTGAGGAAATTACATTTTTTATTCCCTCAAAGTTGTTTATGAATAAGTAAAGGAACATTAAGGCACATGTGCAATTCCAAAAATGTTTTATGTGCTATTTATTAAGCAAATTGTACTCATTATCATTAAAGGGTATCTATTTTAACTCTTTTTCAAGTTTTAGGATAGGTTTTCTGTTCTCCAGAATGTCTAAGTTTCAGCTTAAAACACCCATCAGATTATTTATTATACCTTTCAAAATATTGGAATTTTTTGCTCTGAACACATTGTAGCTGTTTTGTTGGCTGTGCCTTTAATGCTAGTTCTCCCAACCCACCTTTCCCACGTGCCTGTCAGAGTGTGCCTCAATCTCTGCCCGTGTGCGTTAAATAAACAGCACAGTGACAGACATCAAGGAAGCAGATCTCATTAAGCTTTTGTGAGAAACACTACAGTAAGCTGATTAATGTTTGATGTATTTGTTGTGAAGTTACAATGATGAGTCACACAGAATATCATTACAAAGTTCACATGCACACACTGCAGACACAAACAACTTGTGCGTTTAACTTTTTTAGATATGTGTTAAAAAATCCTCTCTCCGTTTATGTATATATATATATATATATATATATATATATATATATATATATATATATATATATATATATATATATATATATATATATATATATATATATATATATATATGTATATATATATATACATATACATATATATATATATATATATATATATATATATATATATATATACATATATATATATATATATATATATATATATATATATATATATATATATATATACATATATATATATATATATATATATATATATATATATATATATATATATATATATATATATATATATATATATATATATATATATATATATATATATATATATATATATATATATATATATATATATATATATATATATATATATATATATATATATATATATATATACATATATATATATATATATATATATATATATATATATATATATATATATATATATATATATATATATATGTATATATTGTTGGTGTAACGATATGCGTATTCGTATTGAACCGTTCGGTACGAGACTTTCGGTTCGGTACGCATTGCAAACCGAACGATTCGATTTAGACTAATATCTAAAAAAATAAAAGAGAAGAAATACAAAATATAATGTTTTCAGTGCAACAACGCTCAACATGGTATCCTAAATGACGTGGCAGACAACATGCTGCCGTCCCCGCTGTCATGTTAAACAGTAGAACATCGCTTTTGAACTCAGTATATCACTTTATTAAACATGCACGCAATCTTGCTGCCTTCTGTGTCACTGTCAGCCTACTCGTGCTAGCTCCGCCCCTGTTGTCCCAGCAACCCTCGACCCCAGAACAGCCAATCTCAATAACCTACCTGTTCACATATCACCGCACACACCCGCCCACCTCCAAACACAACTCCTGTCAGGCACACATTGTACTAGTTCGCAAAATGGCTAGTTAATGTCATCCTCCTACAAACCTTTTTCTTGGCAGCTGCATGGATGGTGCCATAGCGACCAGCGTCTTCAGGTAGAATGTTTAGAACTTCGATTTACAGCGTTTACAACTGAAAATTTGCACTCCGAAAATGGTATTCAATAGAGTTTTGAGTGGATTACGTAGTGTTTTCATCTTTGAAAAGTGTGTGTTAAAGCCGTTATGAACAGTCAGATGTAGTTCAAGCACGAGAGGAAAACTTTCTCCTAGTTCACGTGTCTGCCGTCAGAAATATAGTTTCCCCCACACACACGCGCCCAATACTTCACTGCATTATAGAGCAATGGCACAAAACTTAACAGGTATAAGTCATGTAATTTACAAAAATGACCAATAAAAGCCCGTTATTGATACTCTGCTGATTTGCTGTTGATTCTAATGACTTTCATTCAAAACAAGGCCGAGGCGATCAGTACATTTATAGCTGTGGATATGAGAGACCTTAAACGGTAGTGGAAATTTCAGGTTTCAAAAAAATGTTAAATGTTATAGAGCCCGGTTACATTATTACTTGATAAGCCCATTTCAGTCAGATAATTCCTGCTTTCATATCCACTAAATCAGGTGACCGTCAAAAACAAATAAAACAATATTTAAAAATTGATTGAGTCTGAGTTCCATATAAAAACTAAATTGTTCTTTTCTTTTTACTTGTTTAACTACTACATATTACATTTATTTTTTATCGGAAGCTTTTTGGTTTTGAGTATAAAGAAGAAACCGGATCTGCAACAAACCTAAGCAGAAACCCCAGAAGTATAGCTCTATCACTGTTTAAAGTAAAAGAAAAAAAAAACAAGATCATACTTTTATAATCCTCTGGCTTTTTTCTTTTTGTGCTGCATCGAAAACGTACCGAACCGTGGCACCACTGTGTCGTATCAAACCTAACCTAACAACTTGCATTTTTTTGAACTGTTACACCCTATATATATATATATATATATATATATATATATATATATATATATATATATATATATATATATATATATATATATATATATAAATATAAATATATATATATATATATATATATATATATATATATATATATATATATATATATATATATATATATATATATATACATATATATATATATATATATATATATATATATATATATATATATATATATATATAGGGTGTAACATACATATATAATAATACAAATATATATATATTTGTATTATTTTTATTTTATTTTTTTATCACTACTATATATCATTTGTTTTATACAGTATGTTCAATTTAATGTAAACATTGCAAATTCGTTGGCAATCCATTTGTCACGCCAATAAAGCAAGTTTAATTTAATTTTAATTGAATTAGAGAGAGAGAGAGAAAGATTCATTAGACAAATCAAAAGGCACACTCAACTGACCAAATTAAATGTCTTAATTGCAGAAAAAAAGTTGATAAACAAGTAATAATATGTGCTTTTCCTAAAAATATTTGTTTTTAATATATTTATGTTTATTGTTGTTCTAGGATGATGAAAACATAATTACCACAGTTATTCTCCTCAATAATAACACCCTGAAAAAAGACTGATAAATGTATCCCCAATTATGTTCGTTCTGCTTGATGTACCAAAAACATTTCCATTGCACATAATGATGGTTGATTTAAAGAAGCCTCTTTGCATTGTCATCAAAACACTGATTCTTCCGCTATGACCTCTGAGGACACTGAGGTGTTTCTTCTCCTTGACCAGGATGCAGTTATGCATCAATGAATAATCCCTCTCCAAATGTGATCCTCTAGCATTATCTGTTCTGTACTTTCCTCTCATCTGTACTACAATCGGTGAATCATGAAGATAATCTGCTATAAAAAAAAAATGCAGTTCCCCTGACGTCCAGCTCTTTCTTAACATCTGTACAAGAAATCTTGAATGCCTTCAAAAGATTTGTTTTATCAAGTCGTGATTTTCTAACAGCTGGATTACCTTTTTCTCCAAAGATCCATCGCTTGTGCAAACTGGTGGTGAAGAAGATTGGTGTTTGAGTGACACACATCAGGAAATCAGTGACAGCAAGATTGATGATGAACATGTTGGCAGGTGTTCTCAAACTCCGGCTCCTGAAAACATAAACAAAACAAAAGACAAATTATAAAGTTCTGAATTTAAAAAAGAGAACATCAGTTTATCCAGCCTGATCTCACAAGGAAATGTAAATATTTTACATTTTGTCAGTTTAGTGACTAATTCGTATGAATTCTCACAAGTTCAGTCGTACGAAAATGTGCGATTTTAAAAAGGAGGCATGGTACCCAACCCCTAACCCCAAAATTCATTAAGTAATAAGCAAATCATACTAAATTGTACAAATTAGATCGTACGAATTCATACGAATTAACCACTAAATCAAAAAGTTACGAATTGCGTTGGTTTATCAGTATATTTCCATCCACCTATTTTTATGAACATTTTAGAAAATCTAGAAAAAAATACTTAATGGAAATGCTAAGTTGCTCATACATTTCTGATATTGCACATAATAACTTATGTTCACAACTAAGTAGAATAAACTTTTTATCGAATTAGAAAAATGTGCATGAAGTACAAAGGAAACACGTTTAAAGAATAAATCAATTCATAAATAAATAAATTCAGCATGCACATCTGAAAAGACATGAAAGCTTATTTTTTAATAAACTATAACAAACAAACAAAATGAAAACAAAAAAGGGCAAGATGGGACAGCATTAATGGACATACCAGCGGACACACCATATTGAATTGTTGAATTTTTGTAGATGGATGAAGTTTTGGTCATTCTAAAATCCCTCAGCCAAAGTCTATCATCAAAGTGGTTCGGTTATGAGCAGCTGCGCTCCCAAAGACTGCTCTCACACCTCCAAAAACGCAGGTAATTTAATATTTAATAAATAAGGCCTGCAGTGACTTTTCTTATGATATTTTGCACCAATGTATCCAGAAGTGAATTTTGATCTCTTTGACTCAAATGACTGGAAATGGCACAAATGTTTTATGCGTTGTTCCAGTTTTGCGCAAGAGTTCTGTTGCAGATACATCGTTTAAACCACTATAGTTATAACGTAAACCATCCAAAATGATGCTCTAAATGGGGTGGTAACAACTTCTTTAGAGAAATAACCCATAATTTCTTTGTGCAAATTATATTGTTTTACAAGGTTTTAAAAAAATCCATTATTAGTTTTGATAAAAACTTGTATTTTATTAGGAAATTAAATGTAATATTTATTAATTATTAGGAAATGAAAAAGCATACTTTATTAACAATAGTAATAATATTATGATGATGTTTTCACAAGCTTTTAAAATTCTGCTTTTAAATAATAGGTCACCTATAGCTATCCACCACGATTGTGTTCCTAATGACATCGATGTTTTCAAAGTGCACTGCGAAAGGAGCACAATTGTAAACATGAAGATCACTAAAACTGAACTGTACAAAAACTTTGAAAGCAAATTAGATCAAAGAGTTATGACTTTAATACTTTTTTTAAAAATTCATTCCAAGTGTAAATTTTAGAATGTTCTAAATAATTAGGGCATAGATGGGATAACTATGGCCCGTTTCCACTGAATGGTACAGTACGGTACGGTTTGGTTTGGTACGCTTTTATGGCCGTTTCCACTGTCAAAAGGCGTACCGAACCAAACCGTACCTCACCACTTTTTCGGCACCCTTTCGAAAGGGTCTCAAACTGCAGAAAGGGTCCCAAAAGGTGGAGCTACACGCGCAGTTGAAAGCTATTGGTTTACAGAGATACGTCATTCGTAGACTCAACAAGCCAGAAAGTAAACAAAGGACCCGCCATGTTTGAAATACACAGCAAGAGATTACAGCGGAATTATATATATATATATATGCAACCATGGTCGATCCGGGCTCAAACAAACCCTGTCGTTGTCTTGATAAACAGCCACAAAGCCATGGAGAAGAGCAGATTTACCCAGTGTACAGTTCTTCTGTAGTTGGTAACATATCAGAGACTGTAAGGGTCTGTATGTGTTCATATATGTTCATTTATTTATTTATTTAATATAATTACAGATGTTACAGTGTGGCTAATTCGCACCGTCATTGATATGCAGTTATAATCAACTCATGTTCATAGAAAAGTTAGTAATAAACATTTATGCACAAGTATTTATGTGTGTAAAGCATCTGTTTTTTGAGAAGTGCTTTTCATATGATACTGTATGTGAGCGACCTGTGCAGCTTTATTGTAGACATATTCTCGAGTGAAAATGATGTCGACTGAAACTTTGTCATACACCACGCCCACCAAAAGGGTACCCTTGGTAGTGGAAACGCAAGCCTGATAAAGGTGACCCGTACCGACCCGAGCCGTACCGTACTGTACCAGTCAGTGCAAACGAGCCACTAGAAATAGAACACAGCCAGGAACTATGTTTCTAACTACAGCTCCAGAGGTGTAGTTGCAATCATAGAAGTTTGTGACTCAGTTTGCGAACGTTTGTTGGAATGACGGATTTGGGAAAAGGCAAATCAACGAACTATGTTTGTAACAACACAACTTGCAACCTTAGTTGGCTAATGATGGATTTTAGAAACACACCCTGATTGGTTGTCTTTGTTATGGTGTGGTTATGCGTGTTTTGAATAAGCCATAAATCATAATATTTTTTAAACATGCTTTGAGGTGCACACCTTTCACTAGGGGTCAGATTTACTAAACAGAGCAAATTAGCATGAAACCACAATCCCATACAAAGTTCCACATGTGTCAGATAACTAACAGACACAGCAGCTCATTTGCATAATGACCAAAACAATCTACCAAGATCAGAGAAATAATACGGCTTGGTAATTGTTATGTTGATCATCGTCTTCTGCTATTCCAAACAATTGAACCCCAACGGAGAAAACTCTCCAACTGCATTTTTTAAATATCACAGTATATCAAGCACAAAATGGATTAGGGCATGCTTCCTGAGGTGTTAAATAATGGTACGCATACTAATAAACAAAATACTTATACCTAGTACTAAAAAAAATGAGTACTGGAAACCTAAATAAAATTGAATTTCTAATTGACTTTAATACTTTTCTCCCATATATTATCTCCTAAAGAAAAACTTATAAATAGCTTATGCAGTAAGTTGAGCAATAAATATAAAAAAGTAATGAGCAGTACTAATAATAACAATATTAATAAAAATAATTACAATAATAATAATACGAGTGAACATATCTATTGTGTTAGGTCTATGTCAAAAAACTTGGATGCCCAAATATTAAATTGCAAGAATTAATATTATAAAACATTGTATACTATTCTATATTTTATCTACGTTGCTGTGGGACAATGTGAGAGACACATATCAAATGTAATATTTTACTGTAAGTATTGTCATTTCTATAGTGGAGCAATAACACAAAATAGATGGTTCAGAACTTTTAATATTGCACACACAACCACTGGCCAACAAATAAGTCTAAAAATAAATTATGCTTCCTAGACTGTAAAAAATGGCCGTGATTTCAACAGAAAAAAAACTGTAAAAATGCTACAGTACAAATCCGTAACCTGGTTAATGGTATGTTTCCTTAATATAAAAGACGAATAACCATAAATTTACTTTCCCAGAATTCCCTGCATGGCACATCACTTTTTTTTTTTTTGCATTTTGTTGACATTAATATGAAACTTTTTAGTAGTTTCCCCATCAGTTATGTACATTAGAGATTTATGTTACATCTAATGTTGATAAACAATGTTTATTTCATGACTTTTTTTTTCATGACTTATTATACAACATAGTTTTATGCGTGTTACCACACTAGTGTTTAGTTGCTGTGTGAATGACACTGAGCACCTTCTATATGCTGATACTCATTTCTGTTTGTGGGAAAAGTTGATTGTGATGAGAACTGGCTCATTATGTAACTTCCTCATCACCTCCTGCATATGGATGTGCAAACGTGTCTAACTGTGTAACAAAAGATGTGTAGATGTTGGTCATTCAAAATACAGACATATTACCTCTATAAATTAATAAAAGACGGTAGTTTACCGTAAAAATGAGAAATTACTTTTACGGATTGTACCATGTTTTTTACGGTTAAGTACTGGCAAACACAGCTGCCATTTTTTTACCGTAAATTTAACGGATTTATTTTTTACAGTGTAGCAAATGTAACAAAAACACACTACATTACTAAAGATACTGTAGTAATTATATTAGTGACAGGTTATTCCCATCACTGGATGACAAAAGGCCTCTGAAAATCTGTCCCTAAATGAGCAGATAAGCTAAAAAAAAAAGATGCTGTACATCAGGACTCACTTGCAGAAGGCATACATGACCAAAAGGTTTCCCACCATGCCGGTGATGCCCACCGCCAGAATGACAGAGCCGATGGTGTAATGAGCATGATCTGGAACATCTACAGTCGGGAAAGGATGTCGAACATCTTGCACCATCGCCACCTGTGGGAACAGTGCAAGAAGAAAATGTCAGGAGATGATTACAGATGAGGACCGTGTACGACATTTACACAGTAAAGGACAAGGAAATCAGAGAATGAAAACTGAAAACAAAACTGAAAGTTCTTTCTTTATTTAATCCACCATTTACTCGACCTTGACTTGTCACAAACCTGTTTGAGTTTTTTTTTCCGTTCTTTTGTTTGAACAAAAAAAATATATTTTTTAAAAATGTAAATATAATAATGTAAATATTTTGAAAAATGTAAGAGACTGGTTGTCATTTACTTCCAAAACAAAATAAACTTAACCAGACCAAAGAAAAGAATGAGAAAATAAGCTTTTTTATATTAACTTCCATACAGTGTGTGAGCCCTTTATGCTTATTAGTCCATTGAATTTATATTATGTTAAACTCACTTAAAACAGCTTGCGTAACTTATAAATTAAGTTACAACAACTTAGTTAGATTAACCTAAACAACTGCTGTTAACCTAAAAACATATGCGGTTAGGACTAATTCATCATAATTTTTTTTTTTCAGCAAAGTTTTAAAGATCAAAGTATGAGATAAAATTAAATGATAAAAATGAGTTATTGTGTCTCAAAATAAGTCTTCAGTAATTATTAGTAAGTCTTACATCCTGCACAAACCTAGAATTTAGTTTTTAAAAAAAATAATTTTTAAATTAAGTAACAATCACTGACTAAAACATAATATTGTCACTTAACAATATGCAAAAATAATAATTATAGTGCTTCAGTTATACAAAATCCGTGCTTAGACACAAAACAATCAAAAGCTTCTACAAGAAATAGTGTTGGGTTAAGATTGTATTTATATTACTTTCTAATGTCCTTGTCTGAAAAGTGACTTAATTACTCAATAAGTAATTAATTTACTTGAGTCAATACTACTTACAATAGACTGCAAAAATGCTGGGTTCCACACAATCAATTTGTGTTAGGATAACATGAAGCAATTAAGTCAACTTATTGTTTTTACAAATAAAGTGGATTGAACAGAAAATGATTATCTTGTAGAAAGAAAGAAAAAACATCAAGAATTGTGTTGATTCACCTCCTTTTATATAAGTAGTTTGAACACACAGATAATGTAATATTTTGAATCTCAAAAAATACAGACTACAAATTAAACTCTTAAACTTCTTTCAATTTTACAGGGTATTTTAGCTTCATTAAAATAAATAACATTTAGGTTAGCTTAAACATCAAAACACAGAATGTTTTAATGTAATGATGACACCATATTTCATATACATAAGATACATTAATTTCAGACTCAATTCATTGTTTCTAAAAATGTGTAACTATCTGCTGAATTTAACTTTCTTAAGTTGAAAAGCTTCTTCAATTATTTGTATACCAGTATATTTACAATTCTCTGACAGTTTATGAACAGTGTTTTAGGCGAATACACTGTAATAAAATGCAGGGTTGTACACAATTCATTCAGGTTTTCCCAACACAAACCAATTAAGATAACTTAACAAATTTAAGCGGATTTTAACGTTTTGTTTAAAAAAAATAATAATTAAGTTGTTCTGCAAAAACTCTCAAGTATTGCATTGTTTTCAGCTCAGTTTACATAAGTAGTTTGAACAAGCAGCAGAATCATTTTTTGAGTGTATATTTTAAGTAACTGTAATTTAAGGTCCCGTGAAGTGCTTTGAAATGTGGATTTTTTTATTATAGGTTTGGCGTGATCTCAACTTAAAAATGAGGGCAGGACGGGACATAGCTCCTCCCTTTTAAAAAACAGACAATAGCGTTTTGTTTTTATCACTGCTCTGCCAGTGAGAGTGATTGAGATCAAGCGCATTAAATGAGCAAACAAGATCATCTTGTAGGTGGCGAGATATGTTAAATACTACAAAGAATTTGATTGATCAAGATTTGATGAGAAACAAGTATGAGTTGACAGAAAAAAATGTTGATCCATTTAGGCAAAAGTGACAATCTGCAAGCTTTGCATGTTTATATCAGTTTTATATTTTTTATACATGCAAATTGGGCGAAACAGTGGCGCAGTTGGTAGTGCTGTTGCCTCACAGCAAGAAGGTCGCTGGTTCGATCCTCGGCTTAGTTGGCGTTTCTGTGTGGAGTTTGCATGTTCTCCCTGTGTTTGTGTGGGTTTAATCCGTGTGCTCTGGTTTCCCCCACAGTCCAAAGACATGCAGTACAGGTGAATTGGGTAGGCTAAGTTGTCTGTAGTGTATGAGTGTGTGTGAGTGAGTGTTTGTGGATGTTTCCCAGAGATGGGTTGTGACTGGAAGGGCATCTGCTGCGTAAAAACATGCTGGATAAGTTGGCAGTTCGTTCAGCAGTGGCGACCCCGGATTGATAAAGGGACTAAGCTGACAAGAAAATGAATGAATAAATGCAAATTGTCACTGTTTTGGTGCACACTAGCTAATTGATATCCTTAAAACTAACAGACTGAAACTAGCATTTAAAAAAACTAAAAATGGAACGTCAACCCTTTAATTTTTCAGTAGAAACACATTTTAATTACAGCAACGTTACTTTGTATATGCATCCCACACTGGCTATAACCATGCATTTTTATTTTTCATTTTAAAATCTGTGAGAAAATGAAAAACTGATTGTTTATTCAGTATTATTTCCATAAACCAAAACAACTAAAGAATTAAAGCCAATGGGTTGTATAATCCTTGAATGAAATAAACTATGAAATAATAATGCTCAAATACACATTATGAGAATGTGTTTTGACATTGAATGAATGCAAACATTGCACTCGCCTTTAAAACCAAAAATTAGGAACCTTAAATTTGCATAACAGAGGCACTACAATGCCTATACAATTATCAATATCTGAATTCATCCAAAAGACCATTAGTTTCAAATCCTCTACTTCATATAATCTCTATAACACCCGTTTAATACATCAATAGCCTGCTGAGATGGAATTAGGCAGACATATTTACTGTTTTTGTAAGAGCATGAGGCGCAGTTGATGTTGCTTTCAATTAGATTGGTGCGTAGAACTGAGAACACATAAAAGCTTTTAGAAAGGCAAGAGGGGCCAACTTTGGGTTTATCGCCCTCTTGTCGGACTGAGTTCTTAAGAGGCAATTACTGTATCAAACACTGCAGTTCGATTCGCCACTGTCAATACCTTAGTTTTAGCTTCCATTTATACTGTACTTCTATCCATCCACAAGCCACTCTATTGACTCCATTGGCTGAAGCCGAACAGAACAAAACAAGCCGAATTGACATTCTGCAGGTCACTTGTATAGTTAGAGTGAGTAATACACACTAGCAAATCATTCACATTTCTCGTAAATGAAACAGTCTGCTGAACAATGACTGGAAAACTGGTTAGCCTTTGAAGAAGTGGATGGGAAGATTGTATCGATAGCGGAAATTGTAAGACTGTTCAGTAGATAATCGCAAACATTGAGGGAAGAGGACATTTGAGAAGTAATGAGTTTATAATCTGCCTCAGATCAGCAGTGGATTAATGCAATGAGTGTGGACATCTTTGCTTGTGATATACAGTAGTAGCTGGGAAATAAATGGGTCGCTAAAGAGGTTTATCATTTCATTGAAGTGTCCGCTCCATTAGTAATGGCTGAAGAATTTTACGTGCAAAGTTTAATAGAGTTTGCCTTCCTGAGAAGAGCATCTGACCGTCTGTGCAAAGCATCATCAATGTCACAAACATGCTTATTTGATTAGAACCATATAGTACAGATTTTTTTTTCTTTTAAATGACCAAACTTTCTATTTTTCTCCAGGTTTAAATTGGATTTAAAGATTTTTTATGGTGGGTTAAAACTTTGAATACTCTTGTGTTTACTACACCCAGCCATCAATAAAATTAGACCGCAAACAAAAGAAGGTGTATATATCTTAATAAGATAATGCAGATTTTGATGGACGCAACTAATCCTATCAGATATCTTGTTTGTATTTTTGTGCACTATGATATGCCATTTTAAGCAACTGATAAATCTGTTTAAGCTGGTCTGAAATTAGATTCAAAGGTCTTGTTTAGAGTGTCAGACAAAGAATGTCTTCAGGTCATTGCAAGTGTACAAAGAATATCAGGGCATTTCTTTTTTTGTTTTTTACAATTAGCAAAATAATAAATAAATAAATGAAATAAATCATTAATAAATATAATAGACACCCCCCACCCTCTATCCACACATGGTAATGTAATTGTCTTACATTTTGTCAAAACATTTCTCATATTTATGTTACATAAAGGTACAGTTGCAATGGTTGATGATAATGATAAATGAAGAGTTCAGATGCAAAAACCTTTCCATCAAAAATGAACATTTTTCTCAGCATCCTTTGTTTATGTTAAAATATTTAACTTTAAAGATCAGGAAAAGAATTTAATCTCCGCCATAAAAGTGATATTACCAAATCTACACACAGAAGCTTGATAAAAATGCTCATTTTAAAGGAAAATTTTAGATGGCAATTAGAGATTTTTGCATTTAAACTCTTCAAATATTTAATTCAATTCAATTCATGTTTATTTCTATAGTATTTCTACAAGGTAGATTGTGTCAAAGCAGCTTAACAAAAAAGTTCTAGTAAATTATTCAGCCCAGTGTTCAGAGTTAAAATTCAGTTTAGTTCATTTCAGTGTAGTTTAATTTTAACTGCTGAAAGTCCAAAAACTGAAGAGCAACTCTATCAATGCTCAGCTCCACAAGTCCCAAACCAGGACAGTGGCGACAGTGGCGAGGAACAAAACATTCAGAAATGAGGCATAAGCACATTACTATTAAAATAACATAACATTAAATATAAACAATAACATAAAATATGAAAACGTAACAAAAAAATACTATTAAGAGGCATTTTGATACCTGGTGTTTAAATATATAAACAGTGAGGGCCTATTTAATTCTGTGAAACAACCTCACATAATTTACATAGTGTACACTCAAAAAATTAAAAAAAATTTAATGAAAGGTTAAAAAAATTAAAAAGAATAGTTCACCCAAAATATTTTATTTAATTTAAATTAAAATCATTAAGCCATCCTCTGTGACTTTGTTCTGTCAGAAAAACAGTCATTTACATTTTACCCTGGATTTTCCTTACTGTATAATGGTGGCTTTTATTTTGAAGCTTCCAAAAACACATAAATCCACCATCAAACCCATATATCTTCGGGGGCTTAACTTGTTTCATATAAAGCAAATAGATTTGTTTTTGTAACAGAAATGCCTTGCTGGTGTATGGGTTCTTCTGGGAAACTTCTGTTTCGTATCTGCTTTATATTTTGTCTCTTGGCCAGGAAATCATTGTAAATGAGGACTGGCTCTCTTTTGGCTTACTTGGTTAAATAAAGGTTACTATTATTCAAAGTAAAGGGTACTATCATTTAAATACCATTATACAGCATGTACTTTTGGGTGGTCTATTTCTTTAATAGGTTAATTTTTAAGACTAAACCTGAAGGTTAAAATTGAATATGGTTTGTGACTAATCACACTGGAGTTTTGAGCATTATGTTCTCTTTATAGTTGCATCTTCTGGCACTATGAACTGTTGTTGGTTGATTTGGATAATTTTTGTCAGTGTTGGGTTAACATTTCAATTAAATCACACCACAGTTCATTATGAGGTGGACTGAAGCCCAAGTTTTCAGTTCTGGTCTGCTGAATGTTTGTATTTTATTCTAGCCAAGTGTGAACCCTTGTTTTTATTTTATTTTATTTTTTTTTTACATTTGGCCAATTCAACATCCTTGTCAAACACTAGATCATGAGATCCTCTGTGCTTTATGTGCCTCATGAATAATACAATAATCAGACTGCCACACATGATAACGCATGTGGTTGCAATTCGTAAACAATTCACATTAATTCATTTTCCTTCGGTTTAATCTCTTATTCATCGGAGGTCGCTACAGCAGAATGAAACAGCAACTATTTCAGCATGTTTTTTTTAAACAGCGGATCCCCTTCCAGCCGCAACCCAGTACTGGGCCACATCCATACACTCTCACCTACAAGCATTCATAAATTATGGCCAATTTAGTACATCCAATTCAACTGTACCGCATGTCTTTGAACTGTGGGAGAAACCGGAGCACCCGGAGAAAACCCACGTGAACAAAGGGAGAACATGCAAACTGAAATGCTGACTGGGCCAGGACGTCAACATGACATCAGATTGACGGTGTACCCCAACATCATGGGACAATGCATTTTGTTTGGAAATAAAAATCGGGTTGACGTCAGAACTCAAAGTCAGGCCGATGTCAGTGTCCAACATTTGACAAACGTTGCATTTTGGTTATTTCCAACGCAACCCAAAAACAACAAAATATCATCATCGAATGATGTTACAGCTTGAGGTTGTGTGGAAGTTACCAATATGACATCTATTGGATGTTAGATTTTGGTGACCATACCTGACAAATAAATGCCAGTATTTGACGTCAATATGATGTTGGTTTAAGATGCTTGACATTGAATGTTGATAAATTTCCAACACAACCTAAAATCAACAAAATATTAACGTCATTTTACGTAATTATTAGACGTCAAAATAACATTGTGCTTAGACTTATATCTAACCTATTATTGACGTCCTATGATGTTGTGTGTCTGCTGGGTTATTTCGCACCATTCAAGACTGAACCTTGAGTCATATGCCTGTCTATTCTCTAAAGCCATGTGAGCATTAATCAGACCATCTAGCACACAGCTCTTACACTTGAATTGCATTTTGGTGTCTCATTTACATGGAATTTTCTTTACACGGTGGGAAGTCAGGACTTGTGGCAAAGAGGCTCTTCTTCTACAGAGTGACATACAAATCATGTTTGAAGGCAGACTTTACCCCCAGAACCTCAACATTAACCTTAGACTGAAAAGTTAAAAAAAAAAAGCTTGTCTTTTTTCACCATGTTAGGGGAACACACACACATATATACATGTATATATTATATATTTACATATCAAATATTTTACAAATAAACTGGAAGGGGTTGCAAATTTAATTTTTAATCCAAATTTTTTTATTTTATAAGAAATACTTTTATTAAAAGCATAACAATTTTAGGGACCCTTTTAATTTGTCAAAGTTACAAAAGTAAATAATGTAATTTATGGACGCAACTAATCCCATCATATTTCTCTTGTTTGTCCCTTTTTTGCACTATGGTATGCCATTTTAAGCAACAGATAAAACAGTTTGAGCTGGTCTTAAATTAGTGTTGGTAAATAAAACATTGCTATTTCAAATAAATGATGTACTAAAAATAAATAAATTAGAACATTCTATCCATAAAAAAACATCTCCTGTATCTCCTTTTTCACAAAAAAAAAAGCAAAGCAACAACTTTTAAGATTAATTATAAGAATAAATATTTTCTGAGCAAATCAGAATATTTGATATATATATATATATATATATATATATATATATATATATATATATATATATATATATATATATATATATATATATATATATATATATATATAAATATATAGGTAGAATTTTAATCAGATTAAATGATCTACAAAGTAAATAATAATAATAATTTTAAGGTAAATGACACAATTTCTGGAGCAAACTGTTCTACAAAAAGACCAAACTGGAAGACAGAATATCCAAAGGCAGTTGGTCTCAACTGTCATTTCACCTAATCTAGAGAGACAGAGATGATATTTGGTTTAATCCTCATACATCAGGTCTATTCTATTGAAGTGCTTGTCTGTTATAGGTCCATCGATGAGCACGTTCTGCTATTTAGAGGAATGATTCAAAAGCACAAATAGATGAAAAGTGCTCTTAAAATGTCACTATAACTTAGGCATTCAGTAAGAGATATATGAAGAGACATAAAGTAGAGAAAATGACAAATCATGTCAACACGAGGAGCTTATTTGTCCCATTAGTTGTGTGAGAATGATGCCATGGTACATTAGATTTGGGCTGCAACAACAAAAAACATCCTAAAGTCTCCCTATAACAACCCTCTAAAATAGAATATAGTGGCATTGAATATAGTTACACTATACAGTGGTCAGCATTATTAAGTACATATGCTCACATATTTCTCTTTTAAATAATATTTTATAGGATGCTTTACAACAATATATTGGTGTATATACATTACATTCATCAGCACCATAGCCAAAACTGGAATTAATTATTAATTAAAGTAACAAAAAACTGAAGATCACAGTCCTAAAATTAGTATGCTCAAATTAAAAATCAAAAATAAAATTTGAAAAAAAAAAACTTGAAAAATCAAAAAAAATTTATTTATAAAAATTTATTTTATTTAAAAATAGATAGTTTAGTTGAAATGTTGTACTTTTTTCTACTTTTTACAAAATTGATTTAAATTTAAATGTACTACCTTTTTATTTGAATGCCCTTCCAGCGAATGCCTTTCCAGCTGCAACCATCACTGGGAAACATCCATACACACTCATACACATACATTTACACATACACATACATTCTACGGACAATTTAGCTTACCCAATTCACCTATACCACATGTCTTTGGACTGTAGGGGGAGAAGTGGAAAAAAAACAAGTACCTGGAGGAAACCCCCACGAACACAGGGAGAACATGCAAACTCCACACAGAAATGCCAACTGACCCAGCCGAGGCTCAAACTCGCAACCTTCTTGCTTTGAGGTGATCGTGCTACCCACTGTGACACCGTGATGCCTAAGAACCTAAATATTTCTTTTAAGTACTTATTAAGTATGAAGTACTTTGCTTCAATTTACCAAAATATATCGGCTATATCGACTGAGCAATGGGTAAAGAGATGCAAAATTTGTGCACTGTATATATATATATATATATATATATATATATATATATATATATATATATATATACACACACACACACACACACACACACACACACACACATACACACACACTCACTGGCCACTTTATTAGGTACACCTGGCTAACTGCCCATTAATGCAAATTTCTAATCAGACAAGCAACTCAATGGCATGTAGGCATGGTCAAGACGATCTGCTGCAGTTCAAACCGAGCATCAGAATGAGGAAGAAATGGGATATAAGTGACTTTGAATGTGGCATGGTTGAGGGTGCCTGACAGGCTGATCTGAGTATTTCAGAAGCTGTTGATTTACTGGGATTTTTACTCACAATCATCTCTAGGGTTTACAGAAAATGGTTTGAAAAAGAAAAAAATATCTAGTGAGCGGCAGTCATGTCCGTGCAAATACCTTGTTGATGCCAGAGGTCAGAGGAGAATGGCTTGACTGGTTCCAGCTGACATAAAGGCAACAGTAACTCGTTATAACAGAGGTATGCAAAAGACCATCTCTGACCGCACAACACATCCAACCTTGAGGCAGATGGGCAACAGCAGCAGAAGACCACACCGAATGCCACTCCTGCCAGCTAAGAGCAGAAAACTGAGGCTACCATTTGCACAGACTCACCAAAATTGGACAACAAACCATTGGAAAAACGTTGCCTGGCCTAATAAGTCTCAATTTCTGATGCGACATTCAGATGGTAAAGTCAGAATTTGACTTCAACCACATGAAAGTATGGATCCATCTTGCCTTGTATCAACGGTTCAGGTTGGTGATGGGGTGTAATGGTGTGGGGGATATTTTCTTTGGCACACTTTGGGCACATTAATATAAATTGAGCATCATGTAAATGCCACAGCCTAACTGACTATTGTTGTTGAACATGTCCATATCTTTATGACCACAGTGTACACATCTACTGATGGCTCCATCCAGCAGGATAGAATGCCATGTCATAAAGAGCTAATCATCTCAGACTATTTTCTTGAACATGACAATGAGTTCATTGTACTCAAATGGCCTACTCAAATGTAGGTGGATAAAATTGATTAGTTAACTTGAAATAATGGGATAAACCTGTTTTATTAAATGAACTATGTGCATAATTATGTCAACTTAACAGTTCCAAGTTCCAATGAGTTTACTCTATCAAAGAAAAGTTAACGTGTTGCTTTATGGCTGCGGCTACATCCAAGTTCATGGCCAATTTACTTTTTAAATAACTTTTTTTTACAGTGTAACTTTGACCTCTACCGTTCATATATGTACATGTTATTTAAAAGTGTAAAAAATAAACCTGGCAAGACTGAGAGCAACAGATTGCATGAATTTGTTTGCCTGTGCCGCTCCACTTATTATCATAGCTTGCGGCTAATAGAAGCAGTCTGGATAAGAGAAAAACACACAATCAATTCCAAATCTGTCAGCTGACAGCTTTCTGATCAACGAAAAGCATCTCTGGAGACTAACGGCCACAAGCTTCTCAAGCAGAAACTCTGATAAAGGATGACTGATCCACTGCTTTAACAACAAAAAAAAGGTTCTTTTTATACATTATCTACTATACCTGTCCAACAAAAGCAGAGACCTTTCCGCAAAGAGCAGGGGTATGTTTACTTCACTTTCTTGAGGCAATGTGAACTTGAATTCAAGCTGAAGTTTAGAAACTTGACTTGTAATGGTATAAAATAAAAATCAATCATTTTGAATTCAAATAATGTATCTAATGTATTTTTGGCCTCCCTACAAATGCACCCTTGCAACATGAGAATGGTTTTGTTGTACAGGGTCACATTTAAGCCCTGAAAATGAG
Organism: Danio rerio; assembly: GCF_052040795.2. Taxonomy (NCBI): domain Eukaryota; kingdom Metazoa; phylum Chordata; class Actinopteri; order Cypriniformes; family Danionidae; genus Danio; species Danio rerio. Next base: position 28,433,921 of record NC_141032.1, read on the forward strand.
TATCTGTATCTTTATGTTGAAACTAATGATATCACTAACAATTTTGGTGATTTGGTTATATTGATGGAATGTAATCTTAGCTGGAGAATAATAATGAATTCATAAATGGTCAAACTTAACTGTTTAATTCTAGAGGAGTGGTCACATGAGCTCTTTCAATAATATTTATATAAAACAGTTGTGATCAAAATTTATTTGATCAAGTAGCCATGGCACTTTAACTGGCTTCCACTTGGCTTTAAGCTCTTTTGTTGACACACTGTAAGGTGAGCTACTGAGAAAGTTTACTGCAGTGCAGTATGTTGGGGAGGAGTACATGTGTGATGCAACCAATAAAATCGCTTTGTATAAGTATTATGAAAACAACTGTGTAAAAGTGAGTCTATATTAATTATTAATCAGCCCATTTAATCATCACTTGTAGAGTAAGAAACCACATTATCATAAATTAATTAGTGCTTTAATGCCTCTCAAGTGTCCGTTTCCTCTGAAATCTGCAGTGAATGTTATGTATAAGTACACTACCTGACAAAAGACTTGTCGTCAATCCCAATTGTAGGAGCAACAATTAATAATCTGACTTCTACAGTATTTGATCATTTGGAAAAGTGGCAGAAGGTAGATTTTTCCCATAAATCATCTGTTGAACTGCATCCTCACAAGCACTGCAGAAGACCTATTGGAACCCACATAGACCTAAGATTCTTACAGAAATCAGTCAAGTTTGGTTAGGAAAAATCATGGTTTGGGGTTACATTCAGTATGGGGGATACTGCGTGAGATGAGATCTGCAGAGTGGATGGTAACCTCAACAGCCTGTGGTATTTAGACATTTGTGCTGCCCATTACATTTCAAACCACAGGAGAGGGCAAATTCTTCAGCAGGATAGCGCTCCTTCTCATATTTCAGCCTCCAGTACACAGTTCCAGAAAGCAAAGAAGGTCAAAGAGCTCCAGGATTGGCAAGCCCAGTCACCAGAAATAAACATTATTGAGCATGTCTGGGGTAAGATATAGAAGGAGGCATTGAAGATGAATCCAAATAATCTTGTTAAACTCTGGAAGTCCTGCAAGAATGGTTTCTTTGCTATTCCAGATGACGTTATTAATAAGTTATTTGAGTTTCGCAAAAATGTTGGTAGAAGCACAAGCCTGTCTGTTATCAGTGAGCCTGAATTTCAGCGGAATGGCTCAGAGTCTGCCTGACATGACACACGCATTTGAAGGAAAATCGATTGAGACGTCACACAACACATCCTTCATATTGTTCAGTGTCAATGCAGAAGAACTGTGTGGTTTAATGGCTAAAGCTGCAAGAGTATAATGCTTGAAACCTCAAGGTTATTGGAGTTTGATTCCTAAAGAACACACATGATGATAAAAGATGTACCTTCTACTTAAGATAAAAGCAGCTACCAGATGCATAAACATGAATAAACAATCATGTGTAGCAAAGATAAAAGCATATGTTTGGCCCTAATTCCTGTCATCACACTGCAACAAGAAATAAAATCTAAATATTCTTAAATTAAGAATCATTTTCTAAAAGAATAAAAAATATTGTTTTCAGAAATAATAAGTCGATATTAAATGAGTGTTTCTCTGAAACAAGCTAAACCATCTGCCAGTGGGGTAAATAAAATAACCCTATTTCAAATTGAAAACTAGATGATTTTACTTACTCAATTGGCTTAACTTAAAGGGTCATGACACCCCCACTTTTAATTGTAGTCTACCTCAGGATTTTAAAAAAAAATGCATCACAATGTGCGTGGAGCTCCGCGATCAGATGCAGGAGTGGGTGTGGCCAGCACAGCAGGGGAGAAGGAGGGGAGCAAACAACTGATGTCAGTTAGCTTAAAATGAGACACAAACCATGAGGAGCCCATGATTTTATAGTTTACAAATTTAAAATGCAAAAAAATAAAAAGTAGTTTAATGCCCTGTTACATTTGTCATTTCATTTAATATTTTTGATTTATTATTTATTTGAGTTAATGTTTCTAAATATCTATTGAAGATATTTAGACTAGATGTGCTGTATATGTATAACTATATGTACTGTAAGATTTTTTCAGTGCCTTTTGAATCCACGATGACCTTTGAGAGACCTCTTAATTGTTCATTTTCAACACAAAACATTTGTTGTAAAGCTACATTATATATGTAGCTTCAAGTCATGTCACTATAACTTAACACAAGAAACATAAGGAAACACAAAGAAAGACAACCTACAATGTGTATTGTCAGATTAAGATGTTAAGAAGAATGCTAATGTCTGAAAGACTTGAAGGACACAGCAAAGTCACTGTAGATTGAACAGATGTTCTGCTTCAGTCCTTTTGGAGTGTAAAATTCACATCCATATGCCAGTAGTATGTAAATGTTTAAATACAATAGTTTGAACATTTAATGTCAAAATCATTGGTGTTTATATAGAAGTTTCTGTAGTAACAAAAAAAACCTGGGTTGTTTTAAGCCAAATTAAAGTGATAAGGATAAACCTAATGGTTAGGTTGATTTCTCTTAGGGCTCTATTTTGATGATCTAGGAGCAAAGTCCAAACCGCAGAGTGCAAAAGCATCAAGGGCATGTCAGAATCCACTTTTGCTATTTTAACGACGGAAAAATCCGCTTTTCGCCGCAGAGCATGGTCTAACAGGGTTGAGCTTATTCTCTTAATGAGCTATAGGTGTGCTTTGAGAATAAACCAATGAGAGTCTCAACAGTTAAACATCTACAGCGCGAGAATGAGAGATGAGCCTCCTCATTATTTACTTTCACTTTCACTCTCTTTCGTGGATAGGAAAACCTGTTGTACGCAAAGACATCTATTAGAGTTCAATTTGTTTGTTAAGCAAAAAGATTTGTTTCCAAACTATTTCTAAATCCAGCTCTAATTTCCAGCAAACAAATAAATGAGCAATAATAACGAAGTGTGGTCAAAAAACTGAGTTATATCCAAATACACATGCTATGTTCCTGACAACCAAACCTGACAGGTGGACAAATCTAAGCTTGATTTTAATAAAAAATATATATAAATATCCATATAATAAATAATACTACTAATAATAACATTATACAAATGCAAATTGTCATGAATAAACTAAAAAAAGCATTTGCCTTTTAACTAGTGTGGTGCAAAATGTCAAAATGACCCTCGCGCCAATGAACCGGGTGTGTGATAGTGCCCTTTGACTTTATGCATTATATTTGCAATGAAAATTTAAATTTCAGAAAAATTTATCAACATTTTTCAGTAAATGTCATCTTTATAGTTAAAATGCTAGTAGAAAAGTAATTTACAAAATCAGCAAAGCACTACAAGAAAAACTCTTTAGTTTGTGAAAAACATTTTAAAAAAAAGATCAGCAATTATTGTAGCTGCATAGTCCTGTTAAAATAACTTTAAATAGCTATTGATTGAACTGTAAAAATACTGGGTTCCACACAATCAATTTGTGTTGGAACAGCATAAAGGAATTCAGTTAAATTATTAGTTTTTACAAATTTAAGTGGATTAAGCATAGAACAATTAAGAAAAAATGTAAAGAAAAAAACTTTTTCTCATTTTACAAAAATTGGGTGAACAAACTGTAAACTGTCTTTTTTAGTGTAGTTAAGTTTAGTGTAGTGTAATGTTTTTATACATACAAAGGGTTGTACAATGAACTGCTTTGTTTGCCCCCAAATTTGGGGAAAATATAGACACCCCATAGTTGAATTTTTTAAACTATCAGCTATCAAACGAACAAAGTTAATATTTTGAAACTATTTTTCACCAAAATAATTTTAAAATAAAAACAATTATCAATCAATTAATAATGCAGCAAGTCTTATTTTCCCCACAATCCCGATAAATACTCACAAAATTAAACAAAAACAGCCCACGTCCCCTGTATTATGCCTGCTTTACTCTTCACTTGCTCTATATATGGAGCACAGACCAGTGTCTAGTTGTTGCCATTCTGTGAACGACTTTGTATTACAGAAACCTGTTTGCTCTCTACTATACCTTTGACAAGCCAGAAATCAATTTAAACACACGCTGAACAAATTGAAAACAAACCTTGGGCTCAGCCTGATTCTTTAGAAACAAAACTAAGTTTAACTTTACAACTTCTTTCTTTCAAGCCTGCCAGCTAAATAACCCTGAGAGCAGAAGGTCTACCAAAAATTAAGAAAATATTTAAAAAAAACATTCAAATTGTACAATAATAAATCATGCTGCAGTCGACCTTTCCAACAGAATGCAAAGCAGGCTAAAATCTGATACGATATTCTTCCAGAGTAACACTTCCATATTGCCTAGCCATATGAATTTACCAGAAAACTTATAAACCAGCACCCAGACTCCATAGTTAACCAATATTTATTGATAAAGACAAACATACATACACGCATATACAATGTGCTGCATGTTTTTTTTTATTTCTGTCATTTGATTTTTGGTTTTCTGTCATTCATAACGGCATCAGGCCACCACCAATGGTCTGCATTGCCTGACACAGACAAACTCTAAAGAGTGCCACATCACATTAAATTTGGCCAATTAGTTTTCTATGAATGTACACATGCCACTCAACATCTGTAAACAATGCTCACACAAACCACAGCATAACATTGGTAAATAAAGTAGAATAAAAGGTTTAGCATTCAAATACAAAATTACCTAAGAATTTCTTTTATGTCAAGTGGTTTAGCCACAAACATTAAAAGCCGAGGGACACAAAGTGCTTTTTTCAGTCACTTTTTGTGGCCATCAACAGAATCATAAAATACACCAAACATGCAACATAAAATTACAAAAGGAATTCCCCCATTTATAATGGAATGATTTAATTATTAGAGTATGCAGTACAATATCTGGTAGAATAAGACTTCATTATTGCATTTACTGACATGAACAAACAAACAATACATTGTAGTATTTAGCAATTTAGCAGATTAAGTCATTCATTGGTGGTTCTTGTTAACTCACAGTGCACTAACTAAATGAAAATGGTGTTATTAATTAATCACTTTTGTGTCGCTCCAAACTCCTGAGACCTTCGTTTGTCTTCTGACACAAATTAAGATATTTTACAGCAGATGAACTCTGAGAGCTCTCTCATCAGGATCTGTTGAATAAATTGTAAACTGTTGAATAAATTTGTTGTTTTTGTTTTATGTGCATACAAACGTATTCTCTTAGCTCATGATCTTCTGATGCACTGTTTAAAAAAAACTAATTTTACAGAAAATATCTTTAATTTTTTTACAGTATTTATTGTCCTTTTAAATTATATTCAAAACTTGACAAACAATCTCTTTAACTTAACAGTTTGACTTTCATTTTACGTACCTTATCATTAAAGACAAATTACTGTCATTTTAGTTTTTTATACAGGGAATTGTATTATTTATACAGTTTTTTTTTCTGTTATTTTAAATTATATTCAAAAGTTCATAAAAATTACAAACAATATCTGTAAATTAACAGCTTGATTGTTATTTTATGTACTATATAATAAATGACAAATTACAGTAATTTGTCTGTTTTACACAATAAAATTACCGTCTTATTTACACAGTGTTTTTCCTGTTTTTTTTTTTTTTAAGAACGTTTAAAATTTACATAAAATTACTTGCACTGTAAAAAAAAAAAAAACATTAAAAAAAGGTAAAATGACCTTGCAGCTATGGCTGCCAAACCAAAACTTATACTGTTATACTGTTATGTGAACTTTATGAGGCTTTTCTCTTCTTTTGCCTTGCTTTGTTTGGTAATTGTTAACGTTGTTTGCTGCCGGGACTGATCATTTGCCTGTTATTTGACCATGACTCTGGATTCCCTGCATACATATTGTTTGCCCCTGTGTTGACTGTTGCTTGCCTGACCATCTCTGTGTAATAAACCTGCATTTGGATCTGCACTCTTTTGTCAGCGTCCCCTTCACTTTACAGTTCCATTTCATTTAAGCTTTGGAACTGAATCACTCCATTTATCTTAAACCTCTACATGTTTTACATAAATACTATTCAATAAAATGTAACAACTGTCATTTTAAAGTTGTGAGAATTTTAATCAGTTGTATCTCGTTTGTTGTTTTTTTCAGACTGTTTTGATCCAAAATAAAGCTGTTAAATTACGACCATGAGCATGTCTTGGCATTTTATTAAAGGTGTTTAATCGTAATAATTTAGCGAAAATTCTCTTAAATAACATACTTTTCTCTTGAACTTTTAGTGCAGTCTCTTTGTTGATGGTGTTCGATCATATTAATCTGGGAAAAGTCTGTAAAATAACAGTGTTTCTTTGTAAAACTCTTAGTGTGTAACTTTATTGAACGGATTTGGTCTTAATAATCTGGGAAAAGTCTGTAAAATAACAGTGTTTTTCTGTAAACATTTTAATGAAAATATCTGTAGGTTTATTGTTTTTTGCACTTTATTTCAACAAAAAAAAATTTACCGTAATTTTATGGTTTTTGTTTAACAACCATAGCACCCAGTCATTTGACCTTTTTTTATGTTTTTTTTTCCTTTTTTTTTTTACAGTGAACCACTGAGGAGCCACTTTTTTACTAGTATGTAAATAGCAAGTATGTAAGTAATGTGTATTTATATAGCTCATTTATCATGTATGGCCATAAACCCAAAGCACTTCACAATCATGAGGGGCTTTGTCTCCACACCACAGTGTGCAGCATTTACTTGGATAATGCGATAGCAGCCACAGGACAACGGCACCGGTGCACTCACCACACACCATAGATGGAGACTATAGATGGAGTAAAGAGACAGTGATAAAGCCAATTCGGTGGATGGAGATGAATGGGAGGGTATGATGGGTAAGGGCCAATGGAGGGAATTTAACCAGGACACCAGGGTTACAGCCCTACTCTTTAAGAAAAGTGCCATGGGATTTTAATGACCACAGAGAGTCAGGACCTCGGTTTAACGTCTCATCTGAAAGGCGGCGCTCACTAAGAGTATAGTGTGCCCTTCACTGGGGCATTAGGACTCACATAGACCACAGGTTGAGCACCCCCTGCTGGCCTCACTTACACCACTTCCAACAGCAACCTAGTTTTCCCATGAGGTCTCCTATCCAGGTACTAACCAGGCTCAGCCCTGCATAGTTTCAGTGAGTTACCCATCTTGGACTGCAGGGTGATATGGCTGTGGCAAACTTAACAGTTCCGAATCATGCCGTCGAGTCCAGTCAAATGTTTTTTTGCGTCAAGAATGGTGTATAAACTGGCTGTGCCTCACCAGCCTCATGTAAAAACATAACTGGAACTGTACCTGCCTTTTCTTATAACAGTTCGGCAGAGTGAAATGGACTCTTTAGTATCTTTCTGGACTTTAAATGAGTCGGGACCATTGCTGTTTATGGGGGTCAATAGCTATGTTTCCATCTAAAAATGCAGATGAACTTTATGCACAAAACTGTATTATTGCATAAAAACATGCATCACTTCCTGATTAACTGGCACCAAATATCAACAGTAAAAACTGAATTTGCTGCAGTAGGAAAAGCCGCGTCAATTTTTTTTCATCTAATAAATGACTTGCGCCTCAGAAGGCATTCCTGACATGCAATAAACGCACGGTGGCGTTTGAAGGTGTTAGATGCGGAGCACAGACGCTCTTGATTCTGGAGGTCATTATTAATATAATAACACTAATACTAAAATGATAAGGAGTTTTAGAATGACCTAAACAACATTTCAGATGTTTTACAAAGTACTCAGCCTGCTGGTTTATCCATTTACACACATTTTCATCATCACAAGATCTCTTGTAACAAAATCACATGACCTTTTTTAAAGCGCATACTGAAATTTGTGCGCTAAAAGTGTTTCCATCATAGTTTATGCGCATCTTTTCTTATCGAATAAAAAGTTTATCCTACTCAGTTTTTTATGCGCATTTTCAAAATTTATGCGCATCTTGGCGTTTCCATCAACCGTTTTTAATGCGCATATGCAAGATGCGCATGAAAAAGGTAAGTGGAAACATAGCTATTGAGCTCTTCGATTTCATCCAAAATATCTTAAATTGTGTTCTGAATATGAACAAAAATTTCAGGGGGGTTGGAATGAGTATTTTTAATAAAATTATCATTTTTGGGTGAACTAATCTTTTAAAAACAGTTACAAATGTAAAATCAATAGGACAGGTTATCTGGGCAAATTATCAATAGATTTTTTTCACAAGAATTAGCAACACAGGCTTATTGGAAATACATCCTTCAACCTACAAATTTGTGAAACCACAAAAACATACTGAAACATACCTTTGACTGCAGTTTCAAGGTAACATGAATGCTATGAGGCAGTATGGCATAGGAATGTCCTGTTCAGGTTTTTTTGCCCTCGAGTCCAAGTCATTTGATTTTGAGTATCTACCGAAACCTGATCAAATACTCCTATGATACATAAAAAAGGAAAAGAAGAGCAAAGAAACAGATCCAGGATGTTCCTTATTTTTTTATTTAATTCACCTTATTTTAACATTCAACAACTTTTGTTTATTTATTGTATTAAATGTAGCCTTTTCCTTTCCACCTCTTTCAATCCAAAGTTTATATATCTTACCGTTTGCTATGGCAATGTTGTTGTCATTAATTTTAAATTAGCTTAAGATCGCAGACATACTCACGCTTTCCGCTTCAAGCTGCTTTTGTGATTTTGTGCTTTTTCACGTGACCGGATATCCCTATATGATACCAACAACTTTTGCTCCTTTTCACTTTAACGAAAATCAAGTAAAAAAAAAATGTGGTCACAGTTCACTTTTCTCTTACATCTGGTTTTAAAAAGACTATTGGTTGAATTTGGGAAGGCTTTAAGTGATCTGTGCAACAATCCCCATCTTCTTTTGTGTACAAGAATGTCATTAATTCATATATTTTCTTTTCGGCTTAGTCCCTTTATTATTCTGGGGTGGCCATAGTAGAATGAACCACCAACTTATCCTGTATATGTTTAACACAGCGGATGCCCTTCCAGCTGCAACCCATCACTGGGAAACACCCATACACACTCATTCACACACTCATTCACTACAGACAAATTAGGCAACCCAATTAACCTGTACCACATGTCTTTGGACATGTGGGTGAAACCGGAGCACCCGGAGGAAACTCACGTGAACACGGGGACAACATGCCACTCCACCAAAAAATGCCAACAGACCTAGCCAAGGCCCGAACCAGCAACCTTTTTGCTGTGAGGCGACGGTGCTACCCACTGCGCCACCATGCAGCCCCTAAAAGAATGTTGTAGATAACAAAAATGTAGCGTAGTAAAGTACAGTATTTCATTCACAAAAAATGTAGACAGCACACTCTAGTGGATTTGTCATCTGAAATGTGCAACAAAATGCACCCAGAGGTATGTATACTCCATTTCGCAAAAATGTAAACTGATGCAGATAGCAATAGCAAAAAGTTGCAGATCTTACATTTTGAGACCACATGTGTAGCGTTTATGCAACCAATCATCATATAAACTCATGTAGATTGTCAAATATTAGCTGTGGGCAAACAAAGCCTAACAGATGATTACAAATTTATATAGCAGAGTTTCACACATCAAGCTCTCCTTACTCCCTGTACAACCATGACCTTTCACCTTCCATTACATTCTTGAGCCCACATTTGCATCACTTTCTCCCACAGGTTTATACACACTGCTGCAAAAACTCGAATCTGTCTATTGTTCGCAATCAAAAGGTGAAAGGTGAAAACAATTATACAGAAAACTATAGTCCACAGAAACAGGGTTAACAACGCGCAATAAGACAATAAATTAACTCAAGTGATCATCATTTGAATGAAAATAACTAGTTAAATGCACAAGTGTAGAGTGCAGAGAAATACATGGATTGAATAATATGTAATTAGGCCAGTGGAAGACATAGGAGTTTGACTGTTCTCACATCACATCAGCACATTAATGCAAGCTCTGAGTTGAAGCTAAGACATTATTAAATAAAGTCTTGATTTATCAGAGGAACAGGGACACCCTTTGTTTGAAGAATGTTATAACATAACATTAGTGTGAATCACTATCAATCTTTGCAATTAGACTGTAAATAAATGAATTGCTACAGAGAAAAGGTTATGCATTATCTGATCTGAATTGCAAACAGCCTCACTGTCAGAAAAGCATCAGCAAATAGTTTTTTTTCTTACCCTCCAGAAAGAATTATAGCTTAGCAACATTTAGCTGTAAAGCTTTCAAATCTTTAAAGGATTTCCCATCATTGTCATGCTGTTTCCATATCATTTTTCATCTGATGAAATGATACAATTCAAATGATGCTCTTGTGCACTACATTATGCATGTTTGTTTGCTTTTTTTATACGTTTAATTTCTTCCCCTGAATTCATTTTCTGCATCTCCAAGAATTCATTTTAATCACCAAACAGGAAATGTCCAGGAATAGCTTACTTCTCTCAGGAATTAATCCCATGTGCAGATCCCCACATGATGCTTTCACATCTGACATTTGTGTGATTCTTTCTCAGTCTGTTTTGGCATGGGTCTGGTAAATTTTGATCATTTGCTGGGTGTTTGCACTTGTAAAACCAGTGGGGTATGTGTTTGTCATGTATTTCTGACTTTGTAGGGACAAACAATGTTTCCCCTGTGTTGCAATACCAGTAAAGTTGGACCTTGTGGGGACATTTTTCTTAAATAAACAACTCATAAAACCACAAAATTAAGTAATGTAAACATGTTTCCTGTGAGGGTTGTATTTAGGGGTTGGGTTCTAGGTTAAAAATCACTGCAACTATGGGAGGTCCCCATAAAGATGTGCAAGTGTGTATGTGATCAAGTTTGCAGAAATTCAGCTACAGTTGAAATCAGAATTTTAAAACCCCTTTGAATTTTTTTATTTGATAAATATTTCTCAAATAATGTTTAACAGAGCAAGGAAATTTTCACAGTATGTCTGATGGTATTTTTTTTCTTCTGGAGAGTCTTTCGGCAAGAATAAAAGTAGCTTTTAATTTTTTTGAATTTTAAGTTTTTTAATGATTTGAATGTCAAAATGATTAGCCCCTTTAAGCTTTATTTTTTCGATAGTCTACAGAACAAATGATGGCTATACAATAACTTGCCTAATTGCCCTAACCTGAAGCCTTTAAATGTCACTTTAAGCTGTATAGAAGTGTGTTGAAAAATGTCTAGTAAAATATTATTTACTGTCATCATGGCAAAGATAAATTAAATCAGCGATTAAATTTTTTTTTACTAAAACTATTGTGTTTAGAAATGTGTTGAAAAAAAATCTTCTCACCGTTAAACAGACATTGGGGAAAAAATAAACAGGGGATTTAATAATTCAGGGGGGTTAATATATCTGACTTCAAGTGTACGTACCCTATCATAAAAAAACATCCCGGGATGCATTTCTGTAACCATTGTTGGCCAACTAAGGTCGCAAGTTCCGTCGTTACAAACATAGTTTGATTATTTGGCGTTTCACAAATCCATTGTTCCAATGAACATTCGCAACAAACTTGTAAGTTCCAACTACGCCTCTGTAGTTAGAAGCCTAAGTCTAGAATTGCCTCACTTCAGGAGCCGTTCGTTGGGGGGGGGCTCTGTCACCGACTCGGTCCCAGTCATTCCCCTCGCTGACCAGCAGAGGTCACCATCTCCGGACTTCTAACCATTACGTCATCCATTTCACTCCGATCCCAGCACACCTGTTCTCCATCTCACTAATGACCCACGTACCACATATAAGCAGCTCACACACACACTTCATTGCGAAGTCTTGTTTAGCCCCGGCCAGCATTTCTGAGCGTTCTATCCTGCCTGATTTCCCGTTGACCACTTCAGCCCGTTTCTCGACTCTGCTCTGTCTTCTGCCTGCCCTTGACCAAAGCCTGCTTTCACGGACTCTGATTCTCGCTGCCTGCCCCTGACTAAAGCCTGTAACACGGACTCTGAATCACGCTGCCTGCCCTTGACTCAAGCCTGGTAATCACTCTGCCTCTGTTATCTGCTAATCATCATTGAGTTGTATGTTGTATGTCCGCACAGCCGTGCGAGGTGTTGATGTTTAAGTGTGACTTAATAAATACTGCAAAATGGATCCCTCCGTGTCAGTCTCCCCGTTACAGAAGACTTCGCCCAACACAGATCCCGCAGCCATCCAGGTTTTGTCTCACGAAGTCACAACACAAGCTCAGGTATTGTCAACACACCAACAACAACTAACACATCTAACTCAGTTAACAGACGAACTGGTGAAATCCCTACAAAACCTGCAAGCTGCTGCCACTGCGCAACCCACCGCCAACTACTCTCCAAGTCCACTTGTTGTTGCACAAACCCCGATGACTTCCGGAGTTCGATTGGCTTTTCCTGACAAGTTCTCAGGTAACCCAGCAAAATGTAAAGGCTTCCTACTGCAATGTAAACTGTTTATCGCCCAACAGCCTCATTTGTTTAAGGACGAGAATGGGAAAATTGCTTTTGTGTGCTCCCTGCTCACTGGGAAGGCGCTAGACTGGGCTACTGCAGTTTGGCCAGACAGTACCCCGATATTTCCCTTGTTTAATGACTTTCTCAAACGTTTCTGCACTGTGTTCGATCATCCGGAGGGTGGTCGTAACGCTGGCGAGGAGCTATTGTGCATCCAACAGGGAGATCGCTCCGCGGCTGAGTTCGCCCTGCAGTTCCGCACTCTGGCAGCGCAAACTGGCTGGGCTGATGATCCGCTTGCCACGCTCTACAGAAAGGCTCTAAGACCAGAATTGCAGCGAGAGATGGCATGTCGTGACGAGGGAAAAACACTGGATCAACTAATCGAACTTTCCATAAGGTTAGACACTCTCCTCCGCACTCGCAATCCGCTATGCTCAATTGCTTCCAGTCCTGTATCCCCTGAACCCATGCAATTGGGTAGAACCCGCCTGAACCCAGAAGAGCGAGAACGACGGAGAAGAAATCGCCTGTGCATTTATTGCGGATTTCCAGGTCATACGAAGGTTTTATGTCCCAACAAGCCTCTCCCTAAAACCCTCTCGGTGAGTGCAACCACTATGTTCACTACCACTAATAATGTTGTGAATCTGCCTGTCACTTTGAGAAACGATGGAGATGAGATTGAGACTATGGCCATGATCGATTCAGGAGCCGCTGGTAACTTTATTGATTACACGTTTGCCACCACTCACTCCATTCCTTTAACCTCCTGTGATTCCTCCATAGCCATCACTGCTGTAGACGGGCGCCCTTTGGGAGAAGGACGTATAAAATTCCAAACCCTGCCAATCTTACTTCAAACAGGCACTCTGTTTCCCCTGTCCAGATCAACACAATTAACAAGACCGAAGACTCTGAACTCCGTCATGTTCCTGACGCTTATCACGATTTAATTGAGGCATTTAATAAGCAGAAGGCTACCAAGCTCCCTCCACATCGTGAAAATGACTGTGCCATTGAGCTGCTACCCGGCACCACGCCCCCTCGTGGTCGCATCTTCCCTCTCTCACAACCTGAAACTGAAGCTATAAAGAGTTACATCTCTGAGGAGCTAGAGAAGGGCTTTATTCGACCATCTACTTCACCCGCTTCAGCAGGGTTTTTCTTCGTCAAGAAGAAGGATGGCAGCTTACGCCCATGCATTGATTACCGAGGCTTAAAAGAGATCACAGTCAAATACCGCTACCCATTGCCACTGGTTCCAGCCGCTCTTGAGCAACTCCGATCCGCCCAGTATTTCACTAAGTTGGACCTCCGTAGTGCATATAACCTCATCCGCATACGACAGGGAGACGAGTGGAAAACCGGGTTCTCTACAATTGACGGCCACTACGAGTACCTCGTTATGCCCTTCGGCCTAGCAAACAGTCCTTCCGTGTTCCAGGCATTTGTAAATGAGATATTTAGAGACATGCTCAACAAGTGGGTCATAGTGTATATTGACGACATCCTGGTCTACTCCAATTCGCTATCTGAGCATATCCAGCACGTCCGGGCAGTGCTCAAACGCCTCATTCAAAACCAGCTGTATGCAAAGAGCTCCAAGTGCGAATTCCACCAGACCTGCATCTCATTCCTTGGTTACATGATCAGTCCAGAAGGCGTGGCCATGGACCAGCAAAAGGTCGACTCCGTGACACAATGGCCACAACCCGAAACCATCAGACAACTACAACGATTTCTGGGCTTTGCTAACTTCTACAGGCGCTTCATAAGAAACTTCAGTTCAGTCGCTGCCCCACTGACCGCCATGGTCAAAGCCAACAATGCTCGCCTTAAATGGAACCCAGACGCTGTCTGAGCATTTACCCAGCTAAAGACTCGCTTCTCCAGTGCACCCATTCTGCGTCATCCTGATCCCGAGCAACCCTTTGTAGTTGAAATTGACGCGTCCAACACTGGAATTGGAGCCATCCTGTCCCAACGATCCCTAGTGACTAAGAAGCTCCATCCCTGTGCCTTCTATTCTCGCAAGCTCAACTCCGCTGAACGGAACTACGATGTGGGAAACCGAGAACTCCTCGCCATGAAAGCTGCGCTAGAAGAATGGAGACACTGGCTTGAGGGTGCAAAACACCCTTTCATCGTCATCACCGATCACAAAAACCTAGAATATATCCGGTCATGTAAACGTCTGAATCCTAGACAGGCAAGATGGGCGCTGTTTTTCACCCGATTTGACTTCCAAGTCACCTATATCCCTGGCTCAAAAAACATCAAAGCAGATGCTCTGTCCCGCCTCTCAGACGATGAGACCTCTGAATTCCATGATGAACCCATAATCAAAGACCCTCTAATTGTCGCTCCTATCCAGTGGGATATCGAACAGGAGATCCTTCAAGCCGCCGAAAATAATCCATCTCAGCAGCCCTGTCCAGAGAATAAAATCTTTGTTCCCCCGTCACTTCGAGAAAGACTCATCTCCGAGGTACATGACCACCCCAGTTCCGGTCACCCAGGCAGCACAGCCACCGTACAAATGATTCAAACCCGCTACTGGTGGTCATCCATACACAAGGATGTAATCAACTTCATCAACAAATGTTCACCCTGTCAGATGTCCAAACACTCCCGTCACCGTCCAGCTGGATTACTCCAACCCCTGGAGGTGCCACATCGCCCCTGGTCCCACATCGCTATAGATTTCATCACCGATTTACCCATATCTCAGGGCAAAACCACCATCCTCACAGTAGTGGACCGATTTTCAAAATCCTGCCGCCTTATCCCCATCTCCAAACTGCCTACAGCCATGGAAACGGCCGAGTTACTCTGCGAGTGTGTGTTCCGGTACTATGGTCTCCCCGAAGACATCGTGTCGGATAGAGGTCCCCAGTTTACATCCCGACTCTGGTCAGCATTCTTTAAAAACCTCCAAATCAATGTTAGCCTAACATCCGGCTATCATCCCCAATCCAACGGGCAGACAGAGCGCTTGAACCAGGAAATCGGCAGATTCCTCCACACGTATTGTCATTCGAACCAGAACGAATGGGCCAAATTTTTGATGTGGGCAGAATATGCTCAGAACTCCCTCAGAAAGGCATCTACTGGATTAACCCCATTTCAATGCGTGCTGGGCTTCCAACCTGCGCTCTTTCCCTGGTCCGGCGAGACCTCTGAACTCCCTGCGGTGGATACCTGGTTTAAAAACTGCGAAGAGGTCTGGAACGCAGCTCACACTCACCTCTCTCACGCCGTACGGCGTTTCAAGGAACAAGCCGATCGACACAGACGTCCTGGTCCCATGTATTCCCCAGGACAATGGGTGTGGCTTTCCACCCGCGACTTACGCCTCAAGCTGCCCTGCAAGAAGCTCAGTCCCAGGTACGTGGGTCCTTTCCAGATTGAAAGACAAATATCTCCTGTTTCGTTCAGACTGACACTCCCTAATCATTTTCGTATTTCCCCCACTTTCCATGTCTCTCTGCTCAAGCCTGCTGCTGGTCCAGCCGAGACGGATAGGGAGGTGGCAGCCAGTGAACAGGGTCCCCCGCCTCTTATGATCGATGGTGAAGAGGCCTACCAGATCCACGAGATCCTGAGATCCAGACGCCGGGGTGGACAACTCCAATATCTCGTTGATTGGGAGGGGTACGGCCCGGAGGAGAGATCTTGGATTAACCGCAAGGACATCCTCGACACCACACTACTGGAAGAGTTCCACTCACAACATCCGGAGATGCCGGCCCCTCGCCCCCGTGGAAGACCCCGGCGTCGAGAATTGCCTCACTTTAGGAGCCGTTCGTTGGGGGGGGGCTCTGTCACCGACTCGGTCCCAGTCATTCCCCTCGCTGACCAGCAGAGGTCACCATCTCCGGACTTCTAACCATTACGTCATCCATTTCACTCCGATCCCAGCACACTGTGTTCTATTCCCAGTTATCCCATTTATGCCCTAGGTGTAATTTGCTTTTAAAGTTTTTTACTGTCCTGTTTTAGTGATCTTCATATTGACAATTGCGTATCCTTTGCAGTGCACTTTGAAAACATTTATGTTATTTTGAATGCAGCCGTGGCTCATGATGGAAGCTATAGGTGACCTATTATTTAAAGGCTGAATTTACATTACGTCTCCAAAGCTTGTGAAAACAAAAACAAATGGCATATATTAATGATTTTTATTTATAGTAGGTAATTTATTAAGAAATGTATCTGTACTGTATATGACATGGGCCTGTTGGTTAGAACATGTCTGCAGTGGTTTGAATGTGTCAAATAGTAGAAGTAGACTTTAAAAAAAATGAATAAACAATATTCTACTTAATAATAATACTATTGAGTGCATGTTTTTATCAAAACTAATATAGAATTTTTTAATGTGTGTGTGTGTGTAAAACAATATATATTTTGCACAAAAAAAAGTATGGGGATTTTCTCTAAAGAATATCTTATCCACCCCGTTTAGAGCATTATTATGGACATTTTACATTATAACTAACACGGTTCAAACGATGGATCTGCTACAAAGCAACTATGGTTTTGGGAAACATTCATCACTACATCGTTTTTTTTTTTTCCCCACAATTGTGAAACGCCAACGTACTATGATAGTTCAACCACAAGTTATGGTATTGTTTAAGAAACGCACCCCAGAATAGCCTTATACATGCATTTTACCAGCATGGACCATGCCACACTTTGAGCTAGATTTTATTGCAGGGATGTAGGGATGAAAAGGATGGTAAGATAACAAGTGGGATGAAGAGAAACGGAAGTAAGAGGATAAACAATGAACAGATAAATAGGATGATATGGCATGCTATGATGCCCAGAGAAACAGAGTGGGGGTACCATCTCTGTAATATTTTGGTAGAGTGATTGGACACCCCGACTCAATCTAGGAGGGAATATAGGGTTAAAAGGATTGTCAATGGAAAGCAAGAAAATAGAGGGAGGGAGGGAGGGAGGGAGGGAGAAAGGGAGGGAGGGTGGGTATGAGAGAACGAGAAGAACAGTGCTCGAGGCTGGTCTGCCTTAAATAAGTTTTAGGGAGTAGCTGATTGGTTAAGGAGGCATGGTCCTGATGCTAAACCTTTGTTAACAAGTTAATTCCATTTTAGAACTAGAAAAGCACCACTTCTATTATTCCTAAAAATAAAAAATAAGTATTCTAAAGAAGGGAATACACATGGGTATTGCAGAAAAACTCTGAATAAAAAAAGTCAAAATACAAATTATTTAGTCTATCCTGACTGCAGACTATGCAAATGAATATAACTCATAAATGCTGAGAATGAATAGCTTTATATTGCACATCACAGCTTGACTGCTTCACTCACATGGTAAAGATCAATGCAATAGTTCTTGCAATACTTTGATTTGAGGTATTGCTGTAGCTGAATATGTGCTGTCATAAAATATTCAACACTCTGAGCCAGGTTCTACAGGGGGTCTGTGGAGAAGACATAAAACATGGAATTGTCCTACTTTGCCAAGACAATTGTAATTTTAAACTAATGTTCTAACAAGTTATAAACATTTAAATGGATAGTTCAGTCAAAATATTAATTATCTGTTCATTTAATTAAGAGCATGCCACACATATATAGTTTTTCTTCAGTAGAATATTAAAGGAGATGTTTCGCTGAAGCATAAAAAAACACATACGAGGCAAAACAAAATTAATACATGTGGCTCTTGATGATACACTGAGGTCTTACAAAATAAAATGTTCACTCTATGCAAAAAAAGATCATCATTTACAGCTGTATAATCTTCAACTCGCAGCTTTAGCAAACAGACGTGAACACATTCATGGCAGTCTACAGAGCAAACTTCCTGTCACATAATGACATATACTGTTAGTGAGGGCAAACTCGCATGTGAGAAAGAGAGAGATTGTGTGCATATTGTGTGCATGTCTGTGTGTATTGTTCATCAAAATGATAATAGTAAGTAAATATAGGCAAGATTAACTTTTTCCAACATTTGATATACCGTATGCCAACAGATTCTTTGCCCTTCACACTTGCATTGAGCTTCAATTTTTACGATCATTTTCACACATACAAGAAAATATGTAACATGTGTATCTGCCTCCTGAGTCTTTCTAGACCCAGGTATTAATTTTGTGTTGCCAGTAAATGGTATAATTTTTTTTTTCTCAAAGTGCCAGAAGCTGTTGACCTCCATTTTATGAATAGGAGCTTCACAGTGTCAGCTAAAAATGTTCTTTTATATTGCATTGAAGTCAAAAAAATCTTAAATGACCCATGGGTGAGTAAATTTTCAGCAAATGTAAATGATTTAAGTCTCAATGCACTCTAATAATTTATTTTAAATTATTTATTTTATTTATTTATAATTTATTTTTCACAAGATTTCACATACGTTTTGGTTCTTCAAAGAACCTTTCATTGCACAATTTTTCAAGGATCCACATTTGCTTTAGTGCCTAAATAACATTTTAAAAATCTAATCTTAATCTTAAAATCTAACTCAATGTTATTTAATTTAAAAAAAATCTGTAAAAGTTAAAATTCCTCTTTTTTGCTTTAAGCTAAGAGAGTCATTTACATCTTATATCACATGTTTAAGCACGTGAAATCCGTTACGTTTTAATGGTTCACTAAACTTACGATTGTGGATCACATATGGATAACCGTGCCACACACAACATTCCCCAGAGTCCGGAAGCTATAACAATGAGGTGTGACTGAGAAGCGCGCACATTTAATTGACATGAAGGGTCCCTGCTGCGTGTCCACACGCCGAAAATGAACATGTCAGTGATCTGTTCTGCAGCGATCTGATTTGCTGCTTCCCAAATAATTTGGCGCCTCTGGCACAGTAAACACATCAAATATTCAAGACAAGCTAGTCAGCTATCCACCATCCTTTCTAAACACATCTGATTACTAAATCAGGTAATTAAGACAAGTAAATGTATAAATGAATGAAATGAATAATCATTCCAATGCTGATCGTCGATGTACTGTATCATCCGATACCCATCCGCACCGTTACTATGGTCACCACATTAGGAGAGCAACTTCCAGCTCCACTTGTAACTTTGTGGCTAGTTAAACATGCAAAAGCACTCATAAAACAATTCGTGCATGTACTTTTAACAGTCACATTGGAGAGAGTCAACCCCCGTATAATTCGCACCCCTGCACGGATGCGCTTATTCCTCAGATACCTGCTCCGATTACGCACGCGCTCCTAATTCGCCTTCATTTTCCCCAAAATTTTAGTTTTAAATTCAACTGCTTTAATATAACTGTTATAAGGTAACACGTAAACTATTTCTCCTCGCAGACGACTCAGAACACGCGCGCACTCCAACACTGTCAAACTCCATCCTCTTACCGTAGTGGCTCGCGCCGGCAGCTCCATCAGTTTGTGCGCGCTCACTGCGCTGTAATTCCACGGGGAAAGAGAGTCACTGACCGCGGTGCTGTTGGCCACTTGAGTGGGGATCCCCATGCTAAGCGAGCGCGACGCGTTCATCGCGCGCGGGGACAAGAGCTCAGAGTTCGTGCGTAAAAAGAGTTTGCCTAAATGTCAGAAATAGCATTACTATATAAGAAGATCTTCCTCTGCCTTTCTCTGTCCGCAACCTAGAGCTGAGCTGTCAACTGCGCCCGACATGAGTGTGTGTGATGAGTTTGTCAATGCCAGTAACCATGTGCCGATTCCAGTACGCATGAGGAGTGATGTTCAGTTAAGCAAACTCAAACATCCCACATGCAACCCAACAGCCCTGTGCTAAAGCCCTTCATAATCACACTGAGCGTGAGCCTCATGTGTTAGTGTGTGCCCGTTTGCCCCATATGTGTTTATGTGCCAGCAGGACGTTCATATCAATAGGCTAAATGTAAAGAAGCTGCACATGCTCAGTCATGCTCGCTGTTCTGTCTCTCTCTCTCTCACTCTCTCTATCTTTCTCTTTCTGAAACCAACATCCAGTTCAGATTCAGAAACAGCCTTAATTAACAGTCAGTTAGCAGCAGACACACATATAAAATGCTGATTAAAGAGTGTGAAGCCCAGAGCTCACAATTAAAATGTTAGAAACAAATACAGCCTACTAAAACATGATATTATATTATATTATATTATATTATATTATATTATATTATATTATATTATATTATATTATATTATATTATTATACACTCACCGACCACTTTGTTAGGTACAACTCTCCAACTACTCTTTAATGCAAATTAATCAACCAATCGCATGGCAGCAACTCAATGCATTTTGGCATGTAGACATGGTCAAAATGATCTGCTGCAGTTCAAACCGAGCACCAGAATGGGGAATATGGTTTTTGCTGTCAGACGGGTTGGTCTGAATATTTCAAAAACTGCTGATCTACTGAGATTTTCACGCACAACCATCTCTAGAGTTTACACAGAATGGTCTGAATATATCACATGAAAATTGCAGAGATATTGCCTGGCCTGATGAGTTAAATTTTTTGCTGGGACATTCAGATGGTAGGGTCAGAGTTTGGCATCAACAACATGAAAACATGGATCCATCATGCCTTGTATCAATGGTTCAGGCTAGTAGTGGTGGTGTAATGGTGTGGCAGATATTTTCTTGGCACACTTTGTGCCTATAATTACTGATTGAGCATCATGTCAACGCCACAGCCTACCTGAGTATTGTTGCAGCCCATGTCCGTCCCTTTATGACCACAGCGTATCTTCTGATAGCTACTTCCAGAACTCAATCCAATAGAGCACCTTTGGGATGTGGTGGAACGGGAGACTTACATAATGGATGTGCAGCTGACAATTTGCAGCAACTGCGTGATGCTATCATGTCAAGTCAATATGGACCAAAATCTCTGAGGAATATTTCTAGTACCTAGTTGAATCTATGCCACACAGGATTAAGGCAGTTCTGAAGGCAAAAGGGGGTTCAACCCGCTACTAGTAAGGTGTACCTAATAAAGTGGCCGGTGAGTGTATTATATTATATTATATTATATTATATTATATTATATTATATTATATTATATTATATTATATTATATTATATTATATTATATTATATTATACATTTTCGGTACAGTTTAAACATATTTCTTGTACAATAATGGCAAATAATCTGTGTATTTTGAACACTGGAGGCATTTCTGAGAGGAAGTACACAAATATGGGTCATTACTAACAAAGAACAGCTTTGTTTTTCAAGCAATAAAAAAAATATTTTACGTACAATCTACTGTTATACAAGCTTTTTGTGCGTAAGGTGCTTGTCACTGCGTCCTCAGGACCTATCCTCTTACTTCAGTATCATGAGACACATTGCCCAATGCATGGACAAATCCCAGCAAATCTAGCTGGAATGCATTGCAATTGAAAGCCACTCTGTAGAACAGTACCATGGTGAAGTAAAGTGTATGCCTTTCACTGGTATGGATTTTTGAAAACTTTTATCAGACATTAAAAAAAGCAATTACGGAGCAGATGTCAGGTGATATAACCCTGACTTGTGACCTCTGACTTGTGACCTCTGCTAAATAGAGAACAATTAACCCAGCACTGAAATATTGTCTAAAGCCTGGCCTTGAGTCTAGTAGTGAGGTCAATCTTTGGTGCATTTCTCTCATTGCTATCTATTTTTTTTTTCATCAAAAGCAGTGTTGAGTACGAGTTGCTTCTGCTTTGAGAAACTAGTGCACCAAAGAGCAAATATGAAGACCGGCAGTCATAAGATTGTAAATAATCACATGTAGCCTCGATGGCTATGGGAAACGTTTTTTTTTTTTTCCATTTTTTTTTTTTTTTTTTGTCTTTCCAATGATTTACAGCATTGGTTTTGTTAATGGGAAAGTTCAACCAGAAAAAAAAGTCAAGTTGTTTCCAAATATGGGTCAAAGACACCCCATTCATGGTGTCTGCATCAAATTAAATTAACAAAAGTGATTTTGTGAACTTAGGGCAGATGTTAAATGCAACTATCATGTATTAAACAACTTATGAAAGGTCAATTTATTGGTGAAATAATTTGAATCTTCATTCAGTCTAATAGACATATTTGTGTATAGAACCAGAACCCGAATAGAACCAGAATTCTTAATATGGCATGTGCTCATTAAAATATAAAGCAATTAAGAAGGACAGGACACATAAGCCCCTTTCACACAGTGATACCAGGGAAAAAAAAAAAAAAAAAAAAACAGAACAGGCTACACAGTGGCGCAGTAGGTAGTGCTGTCGCCTCACAGCAAGAAGGTTGCTGGGTCACTGGTTTGAACCTTGGCTCATTTGGCATTTCAGTGTGGAGTTTGCATGTTCTCCCTGCGTTTGCTTGGGTTTCCACAGTCCAAAGACATGCGGTACAGGTGAATTGGGTAGGCTCAATTGTCCGTAGTGTGTGTGTGGATGTTTCCCAGAGATGGGTTGCGGCTGGAAGGGCATCCGCTGTGTAAAAACGTGCTGGATAAGTTAGCGGTTTATTCCGCTGTGGCAACCCTGGATTAATAAAGGCACCGAGCCGACAAGAAAATGAATAAATGAACGAATGAATTAATTAACTTCCAGAACAACTTTTTTCAGTAAATTCAAAAAAGTGCTGTTCACACAGGCAAGGACATTACATAATTTTTTCTGGAAAAGACACATCCATTCACACATCCATTCCAAAATACTGGTAAATTCTGACATTATTAAACAGAAATTATCTCTAAACGGCTGCGCTTGTATTTGCAAACATTTGACTACATTACAAACTCTGTGAAAGGATAAGTATTGTGAACAAATTTGATGAAAACATATGGAGGAACACTTTCCCATGTCGAAATGTATATATTATGAGTGTGCTGGCGCTCATCGGCTGCTTCACATGCACACGTGTAAACAGCGGTTTACTATAGGCATTTTATCGAAAATTTTGTCTGCAGTTGGCTTTAAGAAGAAACATAGAATCGCTATCTGACATCTAGCAGCTAAATGTGTCTGGAAAAATATAAGGCTTTTATTTTCATAAACAGCATGGATGTAAATGTGTCTGAGTGTTCTGATTGGCTGAAGTACACATCTCACATCAGCATGTTCTAATCGTGAACATGCTCTTTCCAGCAATTTTCCTTCTGCGTTCACACAGAGCAGCACTCAAAAAAAACTGGTAATGTTATAACTTCTCTTTCCGGAACATTGCCGGATTGAATTTACCTGTATTTTCAAAAAGGGCCTGATCACACATACAGTACAGACCTTTCCATAAAATTGCCGGTAATTTTCCAGAAAGGTCTGTATGTGTGAAAGGGGCTAACAACCAATTAACAAAGCCTGACTTCTAATCAAAGGATTGGTTTACCCAAAAATAATTCTGTTATTAAATACTAACCTTTATGTCGTTTCAAAACCCTAAGAGCTTCGTTCATCTTCAGAAAACAAATTAAGATATCTCAATTCAAGAGCTTTCTGACCTACCATTGATATCAGTAGTCCAGAAGACACTTAAAGTCCAGAAAAAGAAACAAATACACTGTCAGAACATTCCATGTCATTCAGTGGTTCAACTGCAATCATACAAATCTCCAAGAATACTTTTTTGTATGCCAAAAAACTTATGTATATATGTATGTATGAAGTTTTTTATAATAGAGTCGTAAACCATTGAAGTGTTTTGTTGCAGATGTTATTATAATTATTATTATTCCAGTGCGTGAATTAAGATGTCAGATAAGACCCAAATGCCGTCTTAAGACACAGCCTAAAGGCTCCTAAATCCTCCATTGCTTTTGACATTTTAGGTATAAAAACTCACTGGAGATTCCTGCAGGAAAATGTCACCAAGTCATAAATAACTGTTGTGCTTTAAGCCAGCAAAGACTGAAAGCTACTTTTAGTTTATAATACCCAGATCAATACAGAGGTCAATTGAGTTTGGTTTAAAAAAAGAAAAGTCTTTTATTAACAGCATGTAACTAAAGCATAACTAACAAGCAGCAAAGCTTGAGCTTGATGATAAAACTCACTGTTAAAGAGAGATGAATTGGAAGTATGACTGCAAGTCTAAAAAGTTTATACACTGATTTATTGGTTGCTTACTTTTTTTCAAGAGTAGGTGGTGCTATCAACAGAAGTATAGTCAAAGACAGTCAAAGACAGAGGATGTGTCCCATTTCAAGAGTTCACACTTATCTCATAACTTACAAAAGATTGTTTGGCATGCTGTCCCAGGAGAGAGCCCTGAGCTCAAGGGATCCTCGAGTCCAGGGCTCCCTCCCTTTGCAGGGCGAGGGGAGATTGAGCTTGGACTATCTCAAAACTCTCCCGCAGCTAAGGCCAAGGTGAACTTCCTGAGAGCGAGACGTCTAAAAGTGTGAGTGCTCTGAATTGGGCTCAGGGCTGAGCGCGGTTCACTTGGGCTTGGGCTTTGTGAGTGCAAAACGCGCCTAAGCCCGAAACTGAAAGCGAGACGTGACTTTTAAGGGACTGTTTCATATGGATTAATTAATCATTCTTACTGTTCAGTGAACGCAAACTGTCATGGATTATTAAAGATTAGGGTTGGGCATCTAAGCTATAATGCCGATCCGATACGCATCTCGATACAAAGAATACGATCCGATATATTAGCGATACATTTGTGACATATTGCGATGCAACACGATACGATTCACACCCATATCACGATACGATGCGATATTTCAGCACTAACTAATTAGATCAAGTTTATGAGATGATGTGAAAGAGGATGCTGTGCCATTGAATGAGTTTGATTATTTATAAACCAAGCAAAACCAAGACTTTTTTTTTACAAACTGGCTCTTCTCTCAGAGCCAGAGTGTCAGTTTACAGTAGAGGGCCATTTTAGAACCTATAGCACATATTATTTAAGTATTTTCAAGATAAACAGAATGTATAAGTGCAATATATATTAAAAAAATATGTATATATTTGCACTCTTTCAACATAAATAAATTTAGCATTGCACAACAAGAATTGTGATTTAACTTTTCAACTATGAAAACAAGTTTTACAAAGATATATTTTGCCACTGATTATTCAAAACTTAAGGTGGTAAACTAGCAGTGTTATGCTGCTTTGAAACATCACTGTCACTGTAAACAACAGGCTAATAAAAATATAACAAACCAGCAATCTTCTTGCTGTGAGGTGGTCAAACTACCCACTGTGCCACCGTGACACCCAATTATTTTTATCATTATTATTATTAATATTATTATTATTAAATAAAAATTAACAGGAGGAGGTGTTTAAAACCTTCGTTCTCCGTGACACTAGGCTGAATATCTTTGCAGATGAACAATGCAATAGCATTCGTTATTGGCGTAGAGCGAGCAGAACTGTTGCGCATGGAAAAAAAAACTTGCAATGCTTTTCTCACCACTTTTGGAGCTGGTTGAAGCAGTGCGAAAGCCGGGGATGCAGAAACACTGGAAGATGCTTTCACAACAACACCGTGGTGCCGCTTCAAGTGAGATTTCAGATTAGTCATACTGCCCGCGTATTTTACAGATGCGCGGCACATTTTGCAAATTGCATCTGTCCTGTCTTGTCGTCCATCCTTAAATCCATAATGTTGCTTGCCATACTTTAGATTTAAAACTCAGTGGGGAATAAAATGTTTGTTTTGCTTCTCGCGCTTTCTGAGGGCGCTCCACTAGCTTCATCCGCACACCTGATACACTGAGTTGTAGTGTGTGCACATCCGCAAATCCGTTGCTAAGGCTTACTTTATGTAGGTCGATTAAATTATGCGCCAAAAACAGGTTGACAACACTTCTTAATAAATAAAAAATACATTCTATATTAAAAATATAAGCTGTATCTCGGAAAAATCGATGCATCTCGCAAAAACCGATGCATCTCGATTTGCTTCCAAAATTTCATTCATCCTCTGCTGCTCAACCGATGCACTCGCATCGTGCACGCACATGACCGCGTATCGATACATATCGGTTAATCTTCCCATCCCTATTAAAGACACAAACCCCTCACTGCACGACCTTCAGCAAACCTCCTAATTCCTGCAGCACGAGGACTTTATGATTGTTTATGAGTATCAAAGGTGGCTGATCTGTTCGGCGAAATATTTGACTGTGTGACACTGCATATCAAACGACTTAAAGACATAACGAAAGGAATCTCCACTATGCTGAGTGAGAGCGCTTACTGAACAGCGCAGCATCGATGATGTAAGCGTGCCCAGGCCCGAATGTAATGTTAGTGCAGACCGTCGGGGGAGATGGAAGGGGGGAAAAACGTGCTTTGGCCCAGTTTAAGGCAACTGTACATAGTGTGAGTACAGCCTTAGGTTTATAAGGTCTATGATGTAGAGCGTATTTAGGCTTTGAGAGAAATCCTGGGAACCCGGGGGAAACCCACGCATACACTGGGAGAACAATGTTAATGTTTCAAATTTTTTGCAAAAATGAAAGTCAAAATGTCAATAAAATAATGTTCCGACATAATTCAGAGTAGCAGACATATTTAAATAAAAACTAAAGCTGCATAATTATCCTCACCTGTCATATTTCCTAGTTCCTCCAAAAGGCCCACCCTCAAGAGGCTCTAATTGGTCAGCTAACATAATGTGCTGTGATTTGCAGACAGGCTCCAGGTCACCAGTAGGGATGTGAACCTACACTGGTCTTATGGTTCAGTTCGGTTACGATTATCATACCATCGATTCGGTTTAATTCAATAGCTCAGTGCATCACGGTGCATTGATGATGCTTAACATACACAATTAGATTTTTTCTTCGCAGCACAATAAATTTTTTTTATTAAAATCTATACATATACTATTCATTCATTCATTCATTCATTTTCTTTTCAGCTTAGTCGCCAGAGCGGAATGAACCACCAACTTTTCCAGCATAGGTTTTACACAGCGGATGCCCTTCCAGCTGCAACCCATCACGGGGAAATCTAAATATAATAAAATTTTTATGTTATTTGTAACACAATTTTGTCCTTTAATACAAGCAGTCAGATATGTGTACCTTTAATTTTACCTTTTTGAAAGTTTCAAACAAAAAAAATTAAAGCGCTGTTCACCGATGAGTGACGTGGGAAAAACAGCCGCGGTTACAGTCTATATGTGCATAATGCGCGGTTATCACAGGTAATCCATAATAGACACAGTGAAGAAAACACCTCAGGCACGCTCATGCCTCATTTTAATAGTCAAGAGGAGAGGAAAAGTTACCTTACAAACAGGCCAGCGGGTCATATGTCTGAAGTTGTCTAAGTTGTCTAAGATGGTTTTTTACAGCATTTCTCCCAAGTAGTGAAAAAGCGGCATGTGTGCTGTGCCTTCTTCAGTGTCAATGAAAGACTTTCCAGCAAACTCACAAGCAGTTTAATTGTGCATATGTATTTACTTTTAAAGTAGTAGGAGCGTTTTATTTATTGCCCTCACCTCCTTCGCCATAGTATTCTACTGCAACATTGCACATATGATACAAATGACGTCAGTATGTAATAACCGGTTATGATCTATTACTGAACCAATATCAAATTGTACCCATCTGCAACGTGGTGCACTGATGAAAAAATTAATTTTGACACCTCTAGTGTCAGTGTATTTTGTGCTGTATAAACACTGTTTAAACACTGTCAGTGAGAGACGCTGTTAGCCTTATCAGTTTGTGCCTGAATCAGACAGGACCAGCTGACCTCATGCCTGCTCTCTGAAATAAAATCTGACAAGTGTCTATCATATAGATTCAGAATAAGCCTGTGTAAGTTATATGACATATCTTTTGCGAGTTTGTTATTGGAGAAGTAGAATGCATGGAAAGCATCCGCAGAAACACTGAAAGCATCAGCATAGAGAGACAGAGGTTTGAAAGATAAATATGAAGTTGTAGCTAAATTGTTAGCTGTGCTAAACTGCATTTCCTGTTGTTTACATCCTTTTTAACATCCTTGCTACAAAATACCATTATTGCTAGAAACTATGTATGTAATTTATCAATTTTAACAAATAAAAACACTTACAGGTTGTGGCTCACAATCCACAGCTTCTTCTATTATGATTGGAGCTGCTCCTTCCTTGTTTTAGTTTTTAGCCGAATCCAACACTGAACTGGCAAAGATTCTATAATCTGTCCTTAGTCAAATGCTAGCTATATCTTTTTTTATATATAATTCTGTGGAACTTAATTAAAATCAAATTGTAAGCATCTCCCTGTTTGTGTTGTGTCATTTGGAAGCTCAAATACAGAAACAGAACAAACTCAGTGGAAATATGAGTGTTTAGACAGCATTTTAGCTTTCTCTGCTATAACATTACAGAACCTATGGCCATGCATCTTTCCTGTACTGTTTATGCGCATGGTGAATGCATGTAACTTGGAGCATTTGAGATCTCACTAACCCAGATGTATTTTTTGTAGTCCCCAAACTTTGTTGTCTGTAGGCTTTGCTAAGCTAACTCTGTAAAAAACAACATTTCCCTTTTTTATTGAATTTTGAGCGTCTTACATTGATGTAAGATGTTGTTTATGTTCACACAGATACATTCCACATCAACTAAAGTTTTAAATATAATATCATAGTGGACCACCCATTTAAAATTTTCTTGCTAGTTGTTTAAAGATTGTAAATGACAAATCTTGGCGCTTTTATAACAATG
Source organism: Danio rerio (assembly GCF_052040795.2). Lineage (NCBI taxonomy): Eukaryota > Metazoa > Chordata > Actinopteri > Cypriniformes > Danionidae > Danio > Danio rerio. Next base: position 28,463,002 of record NC_141032.1, read on the forward strand.
CAATTTTAATAGGTGCCTTAAATTATGGCCAGAACATATGATGGTCATAAATGCTGTTTATATTAAATGGTCAAGGTCATGTTTTAATGTGGGAAGAACTAAATTAAAGCTTTATTACTACTCTTGTTTTTATGCTTGAAAGCAGCTTTTTATCTTTGACTCTTATACAGATCCTGCCAGAAACAGTGAAAACGTTGCAGTGGCTTTAGGAAAACGCTGTCAAGATTCTGCATGAGATGTTTTGTGTGCATGTCTGTGTAATGTGGAAGTAGGCACAAAGTTTCATCACTACAGAATTAAATTACACTCAAACAATGATTTTTGCTGCTTGTTCAATCAACGTATTTAAAATGAGCTGAATCAACACAATTCTTGAATTTTTAGGGGGATAACTTAATAGTTTTATGTTCAATCCACTTACATTTGTAAAAACAATTAAGTTAACTTAATCGATTTGTGTTGGGACAACATAAAGGATTTGTATGGAACCCAGCATTTTTTTGACAGTGTATTTGTGTGTAGGTGTTCATTAAAAAAAACTTTCATAAGAATATAAAAGTATTTTTTTACAGTTCTTATGGTTTTAATAGGTTATAACAATTACAAAATAAAAAAAAACAGTGATCCTTTTCTATTTTATGCGTTTCTGTTTCAGTGAACATCAGATTCTACTTCAATAAATAAACATAATAAATAAATAAAGAAACAAATACAAAGATAAATAAATAAATCAATAAATAAATAAATAAATAAATTTCATGCAAATTGTTGGTCTACGGTTGCAGTTTTTTCTCAAGGTCACCAAGTGTTAACAGTGTTACTTTAATTTTGAGGGCTTTTTGTCAACACTTTATAGATTGCACATTGTTTATAGCAGTGGTTCTCGGTTCCTGTCCTGTAGATTCTTTCATTTCTTTCAAATCTGGCATTCAGATCTTTATTTAATATTTACTGGCTCACCTCTTGGTCTCGTGAATCTAAGCAATCTATGTTTAAAAACGACAGCAGGACTTGCATCATGCCATATGTGAAGCTCTGTGATGTTAATTTAATCATAAAACATTAATGGGGCTGCCCAGAATGGCATCTTCGCTGTTAATGATCCAGTGGGTATACACAATCACATTTTGTTGCATGTACAGTAAAGCATTAGAGTTTGTAATCAAAAAAGGATTGATCAATAATCACAATTTAAACTATTCATTCATTTATTTTCCTTCTGCTTAGTCCTTTTATTCCAAACCAATTTAGATTATTCAATTCCCCTATACCACAAGTCTTTGGACTGTGGGAGAAACTGGGGCACCCAGAGGAAACCCAGGCAAACATGGGGAGAACATGCAAACTCCACACAGAAATGCCATCTTTCCCAGACAGGGCTCAAACCAGCGACTTCCTTGCTGTGAGGTGACAGTGCTAACCACTGAACAATATCAGTAAATTTAAGCAAATAGTCTACTAAAATAAAGTGTTACACACGAAAAATAACAAACTAAAAAAAACTATAAACTAACAAAACTAAAAAAATTTAAAAAACATTACTATATATATATATATATATATATATATATATATATATATATATATATATATATATATATATATATATATATATGCATATATATGCATATATATACTCTGTCGAATTTAATAAAATGCACAACATATTAAAATCTTTGATGTTTCTGAGTTTTGTTTCAAACAAAACTGGACGTACAAAATGATTTCTAGAACAAGATAGTAGAGGAAATATAAATGTGCCTTAATGTTGGAGATGATTAAAGTGTAGAATCTGAGCAGGGAATTTGGCACTCAGATTCCTCCTGAGACAAAAGAAGAGATTGGTCATATTACTCTCCTCTCAGACTCTGGTTGAGCTCATTTTGCCACTGCAAATCACCACATAACCCTGGCCGACATATTTATTTCTGGCCAAAAACAGAGGGAAAGGCTTGGCAATCTTTTAGTGTTTTCCTTTGGTTATTAGGTACTTATCCTGCAGACTTTAAGACAGATTTATTTTCTGATTAAATATATAAAGGCCATTGTTACTGCCTGCAATTCTATGAGGTTTTTTATTGTTGCTGTCCAGTACAATCACTTCAAATATAAAATAAATGAAGCTAAAACTATCTATCTATCTATCTATCTATCTATCTATCTATCTATCTATCTATCTATCTATCTATCTATCTATCTATCTATCTATCTATCTGTCTGTCTGTCTGTCTGTCTGTCTGTCTGTCTGTCTGTCTGTCTGTCTGTCTGTCTGTCTGTCTGTCTGTCTGTCTGTCTGTCTGTCTGTCTGTCTGTCTGTCTGTCTGTCTACTACTACTTCCGTCATTTTGTCATGATCATGCGACCTGCGTCAGTTGCTTTGCTTCACTCCCATTCATTAATTTTCTCACGGGGCATTATGGGATAGAACAGCGTGCATGGGATGCACACATACAGTTTTTAATATTATATACTGTATGAAAGTATGTGGTTTCGGATGCAGCCAATGAAATGTTGGCTTTACAGGCACCAGCTGATAGACTCTGTTAATGACTTATTGCAGACACCTGTGGAGCTGAGCTCTGCCTGACATGTTTTCTAATTTTTCAGAGTGATTGATCATCTAGCAACCTCCCATTTGTCTTTCTCAAGACACAGGTCTCCGTTCCCAATTAGGTTTTCTTGTTCCCTATTGTGTTTGTAGCCAAGACGTTCTGTAATATAATTTTTCTAAACTATATAAAATCTAAAACCTTAAAAAATTCTGTTTATTTATTTATTTATTTATTTATATATATTTTTTTCTCAGTCATGTTGGTCCATTTCTCACATCAAAATTGAAATTCTCAAAACTACCTGTTCAATCTTTACATCATAGTGTCACTTGTGGGCATCAAAAAAGCTGTTTCTCATTAGTTTGAACAATGCTTTTGTACATCCATGTAAATGATTATGTGCAATTATCTGATGTTTTCTATCAATTGTGTATGTCATGTTGATCTAAATGTATTATTTTGGTGTCTGTTGAATAGTTTCATCCCCCACAAAATTTAATAATTTGTTCATGGCATAAGTCTTTACATGCAAAAAGGCTAAACAAGTTGTCATAACATTTTATCATGAAGCATTTTTCTAAACTTTCTATTAAACTTTTTTCCTAAATCTGGTCAATTTCTCCCAGGTAAATCTTTTTCTAATGAAGGTGTATCTGAAAGGAGATTGTCCTATGTTCACATTTCTACTTTTGTTTTGTTTTTTCTTTGTGTTATGCAGTGCTGTCTTTTCCTTTCTTTATTACAATGACATGATCTGTCAACAAATGACAGTACAAACAGCAAAAAATAAATAAATGTGAACATAGTTTATAACAGAACAGCCCTCCAGAGTACACTGTTATACTGACAACAAGACTAAGTAATTTGACATATTATCCATACACAATGAGACAAGGACTTGTCATTCTGATGGCATTGATATGTTCATTGACGCAGAAATTTATTTTTGAGAGATTGACTAACAATTTTAAGAAAAAGACTGGCTTTTGCATGTAATCCATGGTGTTTTTGCTATTTTTTAAGCGTTGTTTTAAGAAGTGAGCTTACTGTTTTGCAAATTTCAATTCTGATCTGAAAAAAATGTACCAAAGCAGCTGAGAAAACCTTTACGCCACTTTTGCTACCATAACCAGCTGCAAAAACAGAAACGAAACATATGCATTGGTTGACACAGAGTAAGAATAAGATAATTCAATTTTGGCAAAACATGTGAGATAAAACCTTACAATTCAAAAACAGATTTTTTAGAAAAAACTGAGGTTCCTGTGTGATTTAATGTATTGCACTATACTAAGTTTGCCACTGGGTCACACTCACCCTTCATTACACAATATACTGTTACAAACAAATACATTTCTGTCACAGTATCATAAATAATTACATAATAGTAAACCTTGACTGAGTCCTATTGTGTGTCCTCATGATGCAATTGGATAGTTGGATTGTTTATAGGCCTGGTCATCCTGCCATGAATTTACTCTACCTGCAATTTTCTCATTGAGCTGATCTCTTTTAATGTTGCACGTCTGGATTTGTCAAGATTTAAGTAAGCATAATTTCTTAAATATTTTTATGTGTTTATTTTAATGTGTAGAACACACAAATATTTAGTTATTCTAGAAAACATTAACCAAATTTGATTTAGAGCTAGTTATGTCTATGTTGTAATTCTTCAACATTGGGTCAGAGTGGTAGACTGTTTCACAGTTCATGGACAGGTGTGAAAAGTCGTGAATGATAACTTGTTAGTGCTCTGGGGAGATGCATGTGTCCCTTTTAGTATGATAAATAGAGACCTTAATAAGTCATTCAGACAGTATTGTTTAATGTGGTGGAATTTTAATTAGCATTTTCATTGAAATGGCATTGAAATGGCATTGAAATGGCCGGCAAAATGTAAATCTGCTAAAATATGTTACAATATGTGCTAGATGTGTTTTTCACATATTTAATTAAATTTTTCTCAAAGTTTTTCAGTTTCAGAATGCCATCAGTGCAGAAAAGTCATCTATTCCGTGTGCAGGAAGTGATTGCTGCAGTCCAAAATGTATTAAAAATACCATACAAGCTTTTTTACAAAGCGGTGCATGAAGGTTAGAAATTTTGTCCGGCTTGACACTGCGCAGACGCCACGTGACTGTCACATGTGGCATCAAAGTTCCGCAACAGCCCTACGAGAACAAAAGGTGGACTCAGCCGCTGCAGCGTCTAAAGAGCGACAGCAGGAGCTGCGATGACGACAATGATATTACACGAATGGTTGAGTTTACTGCATGACAACAACCACATGTGTTTTGAGATTATTGTTGGACAACTTCCGTCTCACAAACTTCGAAACAAAGAGTTTACTTTTTATACAATCTCTATCTTGTATATATTATACTTATTAAAACACTACAGATATTTTACTGCAGTATCTTCTTTGAAATAATTTGTTTATGAAGACTAGATTGCTTGCATAGGTTTAATTTCGTCCTTTTTTATACAGACTACTGTATTCAGCTCCATAAACGATTTAAATTATATATTTTAGTGAATAACCTAAATTTTAACTCAAAGAAATCTTACAGAATTAATAAAATAATTATCATCATTGACCCTGACACCCCTATAAAGATTTCTAAACAAATTATGTTAAAAAGCTATTTTATTAAATAAATATAAAATTATTAATATGATTATAAAATACTTTATGTCTTCTGAAGCTGTTTTGCACAAATTTTAAAAGTGACATTGATGTACCTTGCTCTTCCTGGGAAATTTCTACTTAAAGTATAGCTCACTTCTTTTGTGAAAGTCCTTTGTTCAATTTTTTCGGATTGAAGTGCTTTAAAAAAAAAAATGCTTTCATTATCCAAAATAATCTTAATCATTGTTTAAGACTTAATCAAAACACTTTTTTGGGGGGTTTTACACTAATATCTATTGGACAGTTTTATATCTAGGCTATAAATGTAAATAACTGTAAACCCCTTTTTAGCATATTCAAACAAGAAGTATTAGCCAACAGAGAGATGTTTAAACACCTAGAATTAGTGCTTATTGCGTTGTATTTAATAGGCCTATTAGTTTTTATGTTTATATAACCCTCTCATTTCCCTTTTTTTTCTCTTGAGTTTGTTATTAGCTACCTAAATTTAATTTATAATTCCCTTGTTGTTTAAAAATGAACCATAGTTTGTAGAGATTGCATTCTGTTTTATTTGTCCTGTAAATATTTTGTTGTTATAAATAAAAAAATAAATGATGATGACGCCCTGTGATCGGTCATCATAACTGCCACAACTTTGAGCCCCGAAGTGTCCGGCTTGATGGCTCCATTTCCAACTCCACCCCCACCAGCGCTCGGCTAATCTTGTTTATCACCAGCTGCAGCCATGGTTCAAATCGAATGCACCTTTTCTCTAGAACTAATGATGAAAACTCAAAGATGTCACATTGTACCAACAACCAATTTTCACTTTTTGGTGAAATATATTTGTCCTAATAGTGGATTTAGCAGCGTGGGACACATATATGACTGTCAACATCTCAAAAAATGTGTTTTGGTGTTTCGTGACCCTTTACTGCATGGTGTCACCATATGGCAACATGATACTTATGCTAATTTCCATGCCACTGTTTCTTTAAGACCAACATTCATTTTTTTTTTTATTGGAAAAAGAAGACTATGAGTAGCATGTGCTTTGGTTAAGTCACATGACATGCTGTGTTGTAATTTCTGAAAGACTGCCGTTTATTGTGAGTAGTTGCTGAAAGCAAATGTAAACGTCAATAAAAACAAAGGATCAAATTATGTCAGATCCACAAAAAAAATCTGAAACATCATCTCCAGTAAGTTATGATGAAATATTCAAAACTTTTATCAAATTAGTTTTTGTAAATGGATCAAATGTACATGTTACCAAATGGCAACACTAATACAATATTAGGTTTGTTTCTAATAATATTAAGCAGAAAAAAAAACAGTGGAATAAATGAAAGCTGGTTGAATATGAGTTGTTGGAAAGTATGTTTAAGGTGTCATTTATAAGTTCTGTGTTAAAGCTCATAATACTGCAACACCAATTAAACCGTTTCAAACAACAAAAAAAATTAATTATAAGGAAAGTTTTAAATTTGAAATTTCTAAGTTAGGTCCACTGTTGGACGTTTTTGCACTTCAAGTTAAGCTATTTTAAGAAAAGAAAAATAGTCAAATGTTTTTTTTAAATAGATTTATCATAATGCGTGTGGTAGAGGGTTAAGGGTGAATATGATGATCAATGACTTTAAATTTACAATCACTTTAGATATTTCCTAACATCTAACAATACATTTAATCACTACATTCATTTTAATTCCAGTCATCTGTGGTAAAAGATGGTTTTATTATCTGCTTTAAGTGAACATTAGATTGAGTTCATTGTTCATAGACCTCTGCACGCTTGACAGGTGACGCAAATACATCTGTAATTTCATTGCATGAATCAATGTCCATGCATGTAGCCAGCTGAGTCATTGCTGCATCTTTTTTTCCTCATCCAGTCATATTTAAGAATAAAGCCTGCAGCTGGGCAAATAGTCAAAAAATTACACTTGAAAAATTGTGTTTTCTGTTGACTTCCTTGTGTGCCATGGAAAAATTGTGGATTTTTCTGAAGACGTACAAGACAAATGTGGACTTAAGTCATGTCAGAGAGCATCGGCGTGGAAGTCTGCAGTGATTGGAAGCCTGGATTTACACTGATGGAAGGATTACCATGAAAAAAGGGAGATGGGATTTTTTTAAGTACATAAATCCCACAATAATCCCATCCCACAGCATTCCCTCCCACATGGAAACACATGCACAGGTAGAGCCTTCATCCCTTTCATAAACAGGGGTCGCATGAGCAAACAGCACTGAGTGAGATAATGTGAGTAAAGATGCAATGAAAACGAGCAAGAGCAAACTGAGAAATCAGGTGTCAGAGATTGCAATGGCAAAACAAGGGGAATTGATGTGAGAGAAGTCAACTGGATGGAAAAGTCTGCTGAGACATCTGTTTAAAAGTAGACTGTACAATGTACTATCTATAACGTGGAAGGGAAGCTATAAATACACAGATGTGCTTTATAAAATAACAGAGCAAAATATATCTATCTCTAAAATCACAGAAATTAAGGTGTAAAAAAGTCATTTTTTCAATTACGACTGATCAAAAATGATAGAGATGAATACAGATTTAATTATAAATTAAATAACAGTATTTGGAGATGTTTTCTTCATTTATTCATTCATTTTCTTTTCGGCTTAGTCCCTTTCTTTAATCTGGGGTCGCCACAGCGGAATGAACCACCAAATTATCCAGCATATATTTTACACAGCGGATGCACTTCCAGCTGCAACCCATTACTGGGAAACACTTCCATTTACACACATATGCTTCTGACAATTTAGCTTACCAAATTCACCTATATCGTATGTCTTAGGACTTGTGGGGGAAACCGGAGCACCCGTACGAAGCCCACACCAACACGGGGAGAACATGCAAACTCCACTCAGAAAGTCAAATGCTCAAGCAGAGGCTCAAACCAGCAACCTTCTTGCTGTAAGGTGAGATTGCTACCCACTGCACCACCATGCTGCCTGATATGTTTTCTTAACAATATTAAACAATTTAATGCCAATTCAGCTGAAATGAATCTAAATAAACATTTAAAAAATTAAAAATTATTAATTAATTGAAATGTATATAAATGTATATAGGTGTTCCTCAAGGTTCAGCTTTAGGCCTCTTTCTTTTCAGCATTTACATATTTCCACTTGGATTGTTCTTAAGATTATTTGAATGCAATTTTTAAATTTTAATGCAGATGACACTCAGATTTTTATCCATTCTAGGCATGGTCACATTTCTTTTTCTTTTTTTTTTTACAGTCTTTCGCTGTTGCATTGGCACATTTTGGCACATTGTTTGCTAGAACTTCAGAACTCCGTGGGAGAGCCCTGAGCTCAGAATATCCTTGAGCCCGGGGCTCCTACCTGTCTGAAGGGCGAGAGGGAAGTTTGAGCTCAGGTAAGTTTCATGAACTCCCCTGTTAGTGAACGTGCTGAGATAAATCTGGCTAAGAGTTGCCTTAAAATGCCATTTTGTTGTAGTCAATTTACCTATGGTGTATGTCTTTGAACGGTAAGAGGAAACTGGGAAATCTATGCTAACATGATGATAACTTGCAAACTTCACACGAGGGGCCGAAAAAGCACCATTCTTTCTGTGAGGCAACAGTGCTAACCACTGGCCTTATCAGAGAAGGGAAGGAGTAGGGGTGGAAGGGGGAATTCTTCAAGACGAAGATGGCTGGAGTGAAAAACTCTGGTTCCACTTCATAAGGGAACTCCTACATGTGTCTGTCTTAAACAGACGTTTGGGTGTGCTTTAGACAACCAATCACTTCTGAAGATATGAAAACGGGCCAATTAAATGCCAATTCAATGGGCGAAGCTTAGCTCCACAGCTGAAATACCCTCAAACCAAGCTGACCGTCTGCAGTTAAAGCACAAATTGTTTCATTTTAAACCCATTGTGTTGGTGTAAAGAGCCAAAATGTTAGAATTGTGTCGATGTCCCAATATTTATGGGCCTAACTGTATATACACTACCAAACTTGATTGATGATTAGATAACGCAAATTTTATTGCAACTATAGAATTCATTTACCAATTTCAATTTCAGATAATTATGGTGTGTATACAATTTCAGATATTTATAGTGCGTATACAAATGTTTGATAATTAAATAAATAATTTTGAGTGTGGTGGCTTACACAATCAAAAATGATTGAGAAGTTGTGAAGTGTTTGACAGCCTCAATGAGAAACGACTTAGTTTTGTTCAACAAGCCATATGCAATTAGTTTTTGTCCAAACTGCAGACGATTATACTTACTGTTTGTACACGTGTCAAAGCATTTGTAATTTGCTTAAATAAATAAGCAATGGAACTCTGACGTGAACAATAAGCTAATTGTTCAGAGATCTAAACTTTTTTTTTTTTTTATAAACATTTCAATCGACAACTGAGCAAAAGAAATTGAGAAAAATATCTTTCTGAGATTAAAATATTGATGTCCAAAAACTTCTTGTGTCTTAATAAAGAAAAGACTTTATTTAAGTTTTATGCAGCTGGTTATTAAATTTTAAACATTGGTGACTCACAAACTATAATGTAAGAGATTCACATCTGTCTTTCATGTCACATCTGTTCGTTAAGACTTTTTCCCCATTTCAGAAATATCCCTAGACTTCACTCTGTCACTTTTGTTGAAGACCATCAAAAAAATAAAAAAAATAAAATAAAAAAAATTGGGGGCGGGGGTGGGTGTGGTCCTAAAACCTTTCTAAGAAGATTTCAAGAAGATACTCTTCTTATGCTCTATAGCAGGGCTACGGAACCTTTTTTTCTGCAAAAAGGCATTTCTGATATTTTTGGCAAATGCATTTTTAAAAGAGCCATTGGGGTATATACATGTATACTGTATATGCACCCCCAACATATACTACTACTATAAATAATACAGGTTTAAACAAAACCTTTATTTATGTTCATGCACAACTCAAAAATAAACAAATATGAAGCATCACATGTTAAGCAACTGCATGATTGGAGAAAGGACAATTTATTCAAATTTTGGTAAATAAACTCTTATTTTATTTATGAAAAGCAACATAATTTAAAATAAACAAACATTTTACTATTAAAAAAAAAATCACACAGTAACTTCAAATAATTAAAAATAAAGTATGGGGCAATCATTTTGGCTAGTGGTAAATAACATATATCAAAAATTATATTTTACTATTATTGATAAAATAAAGGGCTAAAAACTTGTATTTCTATGGTAACTATGCACACGTATTTCCCCTTTATTGGTGGTGCAATTCAATTTCATCCAAAGGAGCACATATGTGCAAAATGCACAGAAGGTTTATTTTTGTATTTATTCTAAAATCTTAGATTGTTTTAATTGGATGTCCTGTGTGTTTTCTAGTCTTAGTTGTTTGTTTTACTTTGTAAAATGTATTGATGTCTTAATTTTTTCAATTATTATTATTATTATTCATTCATTTTCTTTTCGGCTTACTTTCTTTAATGGGTTGCACTGCATAAAATATTTGCTGGATAAGTTGGCAGTTCATTCTGCTGTGGCAACACCTGATTAATAAAGAAACTAGCCAAATAATATAATGAATGAATGAATGACACTTTATTGAAGGAACTGAAATTTTGCAATAATTTTAACAGAAAGTGATAACTTGTATAAAATAATAATAATAAAAAGAATTGTAAATAAAGAGTTAATCAGATTTTTTTTTCGGTAATTCTTGCTTGTATTGTACTTCCTGCGTTGAACCAACAGTTTTCTTCCTAAATCAGCTTCTGCAGCAATTTATGACTTTATAGACATTTAGTTCTCTTCAGAGAGGCAGCAGCAGTTTATAACCTAAATCATCTGACTCGAGTGAACATCAAAGAATAACAGAGCTGCTTCTTATGAATCATTACCACAAACAGCAACACGCCGCGCCTCACATTACTGATTAAAAAAATCTCTCACTGCAACTTTCCATGCCACAAATCAATACATGGGAAACTCTATTGATCAGGAAGTTTCATCCCAGTGTATTTAAGCCCTGACAGAACCAGACAAGATGATGATCCTACTGCACGGCAAAACAGCGACAAAATACACTTCATTTTCTTCAGTGGTCTGAAATGACTTTTGAGATCACTAACAACAGCCCTTACTCTTTGTGTAAAACGGGTAATTTTTTTTAATATTTTAGTGTATTATTTTAAAGTCATGTTAGTGAACCTCATACAAAATTGTGCAAGCTCTGAATATCCATTGTACAATAACAATAGTGTGAGAGTGCATTATGTACTTCTTTACAAAGCAGCATTTTGCTATTTTAAAGATTCTATTTTTTTTAAAAGGTTTCTATAATCAATGTACTATATATGCTTCCAGCTGCAACCCAACATTAGGAAACACTCATACACTCGTGCATTCAGACACATACTACACTACAACCAATTTAGTTTATTCAATTCACCTGTACCACATGTCTTTGGATTGTGGGGGAAACCGGAGCACCCGGAGGAAACCCACACATACACAGGGAGAACATGCAAATTCCACACAGAAACCAACTGACCCAGCCGCAGCTCGAACCAGCGACCTTCTTGCTGTGATCATGCTACCCACTGCACCCTCATGACACAGACTAGTTGCCAAAAAACAGAAATAAATGACTACACATATGAAGTCTGTCAAATCTGTCTGTTTAATAACTATTTTAGTTTTAGACTATTCTTAGATGTCTACTAGATTTTCACTGACAGCCCAAGTTTAGTCTTGTTTTAGCCAAGCTGTCTACATTTAGATGTCTATCAGACGTCTATTAAACACAAAATAGTTTGCTGGCTAGGCTGATAATACACATTTCATGAATGTATTGCTCACTACTTGTGTGCATCTACATTTGAAATAAAGAACTTGTGTTTAAGCAAAAAATGCAAAATGTGAACAGACCCACACAGCAACAGAAAGAGTTTGTTAGTGTTGGTTTTTCTGACAACGCAGCTGATGATTGCACTGCAGACATCGTGGGTGAGCAAGCATTTCAGAAAGCAGTGTGAAATCCAAACGCACCGAATAAAAACAAATCAACACCATGGTTAGTCCAGACAAAATCAAGTGAACTAAGACACTTTCCTTGTGTGAATACACCCTTAAACAATAATAACAAAGACAATACACCTATGATGAAAATCAACTTTTGTAAGCTGTTTGGAAAGAACTGTCTGCATGTATAGTGTCCACTGTCACTGACAACAAGTCTCTTTTTCAACATTTCCTGACATTAAAATAGGACCCAAATCCCAGCGATTTTTAGCCCCACCGCAACATGATGTAGGAGTGTGGTTTTCCCCACCCACCAAATTGATTGACAGATGCCATGTTTCTATAAAGACATGTACATGTTCACAGAGCATTTTTATTGCAAATAAACTGAGATTAAAATATTTGTTCCAACTCTCTGTGATTTTTATTCATTTTATAAGTTTAAAACATTTATAAAACAGAGTATTTGTAATAAAGACAGCAAAATTGGTGTAAGTCTTAACCAAAATAATCACCACCGCAGATGGTGTCAGTAAATGCTAAAGTGTGTGGGTGTGTGTACGGCAAAAGCCATAAACTCTACCACAAATGCATTAAAAAATTACTTGGTATTTTTGACTAAAGAGCTGTATTTCAGCTTCATCCGAGTCTGTCTCTGTCACTAACTGCTGTTTATCTGACGAAATGCATGACAAGTAACAGACACGTGGGAACGGTGGGTGGGGAGAAGCAGCTCATTTGCATTTAAAGCCACAGGCAACAAAAACAGCTACACTGTATTTAGACACCATAACAGGCAGATTCTGGAGGCTATAATAAACTATCTAAAGGGTATTTCGAGCTGAAACTTTACAGACACATTCTAAAGACACCAAAGGCTTATCTAACATCTTATAAAGGGGTAAAAATGTGCCCATTAACACAAACTAATGGTCGGTTGTCCTTTAAAAACTTTTATATCAAAGAAAATAGTAGCTTGTTAGTAGAATGTGGTACAGTATAACTCCAAATTAAATAAGACAATTTGTCCATCACTACAGAGAAGAATTCTTAAAGATTTTAAGCAAAAAAAAAAAGCAAAAAAAAAAAAAAAAAAACATGGCCAACTTGCTGAGAGCAAAGTCTAACTACACAACTTCAACCCCTGCTTCATATGTCTTATCAATTAATTCTACTTCACATATGAAAGAAAAAGCTGAATTGGCAACAGTGAAAGCTAACAATGCGAAACAGAGTAACGGTTGTACTGATCTTCACAAAGGAAATTTGCAGCATGTCTAACAGAGAGGAAACAATGGGATGATGGACGTACTGTATGTATGTATGAATGTGAGGAACTTCACTTAATCTTTTCTTTGTACAAGGACATGATGCTCTGAGCTGAAAGACGCAAGGTGACAAGGGTTTAACAAGTGAGAAATAGTAAAGAGCTCTGAGAGAATCCATTAAGAGAGCATCTCACAGGTGTTGAAGGCTGTGCGCAGTGTCTAAAAAGCCTCTATGATCACACTCGCTTACGGCATCAAAAGAATTGACCGCACGGCCTTCAAAAGCAGGAGCCAGATTGTATCTATCATCAGTTTAAGCCTTAAAATAAACAGCTTTAAGGATTTATGGTTCCTCAGCATCCACACTAAAGCCTTGTATAACCTTGGTGTACCATAATTTGACAAACCAATGAACATGAAACACACTGCAAACAAGCTCCTCTTAAGGTGGGCAGAATCACTGCGGACCAAAGCAAAAATCATCTGACAATAGACTATTGAGCATTAAACATGTCAGAAACATTCATTTTCTTGTTGGCTTAGTCCCTTTATTAATCTGGGGTGACCACAGCGGAATGAACCGCCAACATATCCAGCACGTTTTTACGCAGCGGATGCCCTTCCAGACGCAACCCATCTCTAGAAAACATCCACACACACACACACACACACACACACACACACAATTTAGCCAACCCAATTCACCTGTACCCGAAGGGACAGTTCAAATTTCGCAATCATGACTAGTGTTTATATTTCAAACATGTAAACTGGACTCTTCTCTCCCATTTACATTTATTGTACATTTCATGCTTTTCTGGCTCTATTAACACAGATGGTTCTGCATTGTATCCCCAAGTCTTCTCTCATGCTCTTTTATGACCCTTTAGCCTTCACACATCACCTTTTTTCAAAGACATATTATGGTAGATTCATATGCCAAACCCCCCACTCAACCAATTAAATGTGTCTTTAAACAGCTTTAGAAAATAAAAATCTTCTTCACTTAAAAATGTTAGATTATGTTCGGTTTTCATACAAAAGGTTGTTTCCATCACAGATTAAAAAAGTACTAGGAGGTTAAATTTTTATTTCATAATAATGACTTATTTTTTTGCAGTTGCAAATTTATATCTTGATTTTTAAAATTACATATATCACAACATGATGACGTGGTGGCGCAGTAGGTAGTGCTGTCACCTCACAGCAAGAAAATCGCTGGTTCAAGCCTTGGCTGGGTCAGGTGGCGTTTCTGTGGGGAGTTTGCATGTTCTCACTGTGTTTGCGTGGGTTTCCTCTGGGTGCGTAGGTTTCCCCCACAAGTCCAAAGACATGCAGTACAGGTGAATTGGATACTTGTCCGTAGTGTGTGTGAATCAGAGTGTATGGGTGTTTCCCAGTGATAGGTTGCAGCTGGAAGGGCATCCACTGCGTAAAACATATGCTGTATAAGTTGGCAGTTCATTCCGCTGTGGTGACCCCAGATTAATAAAGGGAGTAAGCCGAAAAGAAAATGAATGAATGAATGTGTTACATAGTGTTTCCATTGTGTTGTTTTCTATGTATTTGTGTCATATGCTTTCCCATGTGTTGTGTTTCATGTGCTTGTGTTTATGTCATGTGATTCATTTGTTTTCCCACCATTCATTAGTTTCATTAGTTCCACCTGTGTCGCACTCCTGTATGTACTGTATTCAGTTTAATCATGTCTTATGTATTTATACCCGAGTTTAATTCAGTCCTTTGTCTAATGTTATATTGCTATTCCTGTTCCTTTCTGTGTTCTTGTGAGTGTTTTGTAAATAAATAAATAAATAAAATATGTTTTGACAGTCCCTGTGCTTTTGTGAAAAAGCTAAACCATGACAATGTGATTGTGAGGAAAAGATAACTGTAATGCACAATCAGAACTGCATGACAGAATGTTACAATTTTGATAAACTTTTATATAAACATTTTTCTCTGAATTGCACTAAAGGTATAACTCAAAAATAATGCAAAAAAGAAATAGCGTGAGTGGTGAGATATAATCTAACAATTTTAAGAGAGAAAAAAGCTGTTATTGCAAGATATAAACTGATTATCTAAAAATTGTGCGGTAACCTTGTGTCAAATGTGATAAATGGGAAAAAATATGACAAAAAAGGAATATACATGTAAGAATTCATCAAATTATTCATATAATATACGAGTGGGGGAGAAGTGAGAATAGCAAGAACTAAAAAAATGATGGAAATTAGCTAATTCTAATTATTATTTTTTTAAATTACATGGTGTTCAAGTCTGCCATATCATTTTTAACATGAAACACGCTGAAGCTAAAGTCTGAAAAGAAAAAAACTGGGATAAATTACAAAAATATAGAAAAACAAAACCCTAAATCCCCTCTAGTCACAAATGTGTTAATTACTTTTTAAACATTTTAATAGGAATTAAAACAGTATTGCTCTGGGATTGCTTTATGGAAAATTAACCTCTTCGTTAATGACTTTAATCTCCTCATTTATAAACATTGCAGAAAGTGTACAAAAGATGATTTCTTTTAAGAATGAATGAAGATTCCCCAGACTCCAAACTTAATAGCACTTAAAAGGGAAGAATATTCATGTCTACAAGCTGATAAAGTATTGAAATTCACTTTGATTTAATGCTTGTTTCACCAGTGGGAATTGAGGAGAATGTAACTCTTCAATTCTGAAACAAAGTCATATAGAAGACAAAGAGATGGAGCATCTCTACAGTGGTGAAATAGTGTTCTCTAGGCCTAAACCCACACCATTATAGTAATGCAAGTTGCTTCATGTTCAGCTTAAAGGATTTTTTTTACAAAAGAGTCCTTCAGAAAAAGAATGAAAGTGTCCACTGGATGACACTTTTCAGAAGACACTCACGGCTAATTGAGGTGTGTGAAGTGGCAATGACAGAAAGTACAGCTCGTCTAATGCCTATTAAATGTTCAGGCTGGAGTCTTAGATGGCATTAAATGCACTGACAGAGTGTGATTCTCAGCCAGCAGGAATGGTGCGATTTCCAGGCAGGTTATTGACAGTTCTGTATCAGAGGCTGTCGATAGTTTATGCACCCTCCCCTTCCAGATCAGCAGCTATCAGCTCATCATGCCCACAGGCTCACATACATAATGCTTAACTTAATTAACTCACAATCAGGGTCAATGGAAAATTTTGCAATTTTGCACTAGTCAATGTGACTTACTAAAGGTTCCCTTGAGGCATTTCTATCAAAACAGGCTTCTCTAATTCTTTCTTAGCTAGATTTTTGTTTTAATATTTTATCAATTAACCCATTAAACACTATTTTTTTATTACTCTCAGTTGTTCTTAAAGTGTAAAAATTAAAATGTACAATGGTTTTGAGGTTTTTTTCACAAATGTACATTTAGTTTATTGTTACTTGATATTTCATTGTAATTTAAAGAAGATTATTTTAAGGCTTTCAGTAAAAAAAAAAATGTAAAAAAAAAAATTTTTTTTTTAGATGTTTAAAAAAATGAAGAGCTATTAAAGGTGACATAGAGTGCATTGACATATTAATGCAGTGTTTAAATAGCTTTCTGATATCTACACAGAAGTTTTGTGGTTTGTGCAAAAAAATCTCCAAAAAAGTCTTAGATCATTAGACTCTATATCTAACAATCTAGGCGCAAAGTCTAAAGCCCTTGGCACAAAAGCAATAAGGGCATGTCTGAATACACTTTTGCTATATTTTAAAGATGGAAAAATACGCTTTGCGCCCTGGTGCATGTTCTAACATGGTTGTGCTTATTCTCTTAATGAGTTATGAGTGTGTTTTGAGCATAACATGCAATAAACCAATCAGAGACCAATCAATCTCAAATTCCCTTTAACGCCCCATTCACATGGGGTGTCAGCGTCAATGCTTTTCATTCACTTTGAGAGGGTGATGTCAGGCATTGCTGAACTGCATTGTGGATCCGTCGGCATCACTAGAGTGGCGTTGCTTGATGCAGAAGTTGAGAAATTCTCAACTTTTCTAGCGCCAACGGAAGTGTCAGTCAATCAGATCACTTTATGCAAATACACCTGCTCAGACAGTAGTCGATTGCGCACTAATCTCATTGGCTTATGCTGCTATGATGATCACGTCAGACCCAACTTCAGACATGCCCTCATATGTTGACGCTGTAGCCCCGTGTGAATCGGACGTAAGAGTCAGTTGAGCCACGTCATGGCGCATTTGCTATTTACATGATGGACGTTGTAAGAGGAAAAACTGAACGTTTTACTAGCGGGAAAAACCAAGAGCCTCCTCCATTTGGCCTATTTACTTTCTCTTTACTTTTACACTTTACTCTTTTACTTTCATGGATAAGGAAACGGTATTGTTACGTACTCCACTGAAGACATCCATTAGCCTACATATTTAATTTTATTTGTTAAGGGCAACGATTTGTTTCAAAACCATTTCTAAATTCAGTTCTAATTTCCAGCAAATTAATAAATGAACAATAATAATGAAGTGTGGTCAAATAGAAAGCTCTGTTTGTATCTCATTTTCCATGAGTATTAATGAACTCTATTCTGAAAGCCCGAGCTTTGGATATAAAAAATACTGTAAACATATGAACATAAACAGATACTTCATTGCTATGCATGGCTGTCTGCTTCACATCAAAACTGCTCCTACTGTTCCTTAAAGCCTCTCCCGGTTTCAAAATAAGAGTCCCACATGCATAGGAATTTAATAATGTCAAAAGAAAAAAATAAAAGAAATGTTGTGGCCAATCAAACCCTACTGGGGGCTTATGCATATTCATGACATTATTTTTATTTTGATTACACTCAAAGGAAACGTTGTCTGAGGCTCAAGGTATGCTATTATAACGATGAACACTAATTATTCAGCTATAGGTATACGCAGACGGCACCTTTGAGTAACCTATATGATAAATGCAGTGACTCATTACCATGTGCCAAAATTAATTATCGTCAGTCAATTATTGTCAAAGAATATTGTCTGTGAATTACAGACAATAATATGGTAAATTGTTACTTGTGCAGATCAACTTCAATGCATCATCAGGAGCCACAGGTGTGCCTTTTATTTCGTTTGAACATGTGAATATGTTATTTTGTCAGAATAAGTGGATGTTAACTTTAATAAATCATCAACGCCACATTAGCTAAATTCTTTTCTTTGAAATCCTACATTTTAACTTCTTGCATAGTCTGAGAGTGAGTAAACTAACAGCAGATTCTAATTTTTGGAGAACTAAGATGCATCGCAACATATCAGAATAGAGTAAATAATCTGTCCTGCATCACCCTAGAGCTTTGTTGCTATATATAGATCTGTCAACTCTTGTGCTGTTTGCACATGGGAATAATTGTCTCTTGAATGCACACTGCCTCCGATTCACTCTGGTTCAGAGAGAACACACTCTTTCTAATGCTTATCAACTGTTACAGAGCTCTAGGCATTTGGAGCTATGAGTGTGAAAGGCACAGACAGATATTTTATTAGCCCTACTAGGAAAGATATTTCATAATTCCTTTGAGTCAAGCAAGTGTGCTCTGACTACATACTAAGCACTGCTGAGGAAACTCAATCTGATGCTCACTTGTTCCACTATAGGGTTGTGACTACAGCACCACCTGATGGAAGTGAGGGCATATGCTAATTGAGATTAGGATTATTTACATGGAAGCCCTTTTAAAGGATCAATCTGACCTCACAGCTGTGTAACAATTTAAAAAAAACATTTTAACCAATGCATTTAAATGGTTTTCAGTGTGTTTGGGAACATAACATTGACAGGGATGCCCAAACTCGGTCTTGGAGGGTCGATGTCCTGCATAGTTAAGCTTCAACTTCCTGCAATACACCTGCCTGGAAGTTTCTAGTATACCTAGAAAAAGCTTGATAAGCTGGTTCAGGTGTATTTAATTGGAGTTAGAACTAAAATAAGACACCTGCATTCCAGGACAGATTTTGGGCATCCCTGATATAGAGGGTTAATTGGGTTATAAAGTCTACATGAACTGGAAGTTGCTCAGACTTTTATTTCAGTAAGATGACCTCCAACTAAAACAGAAAACAGAAGTTTTTCTAATAGCAAGCTATCAGTAAGAGTAGTGTTTTAAGGAATATTGTTGCTGAAAACATTACACTGACAACAGCAGAGAAGGCCAAAGCAAATGGTCAGGCTTTGATTAAAGATTACCAAAACAAAACTTCTTTTTCAGTTAATTAACTTGCATGGATTAATGGTTCACCTAAAGAATACAACGTGTGCTAGCAAAATAAACATTGTAAATTTAGACTTTAAAGGTGCAGTAGGTGATTGACTTGTAAATTACCTAATTGTATTAGTTTTATATTCTAGGTAAGGCATAAGACTTAAAATGTTCATCCAATTAAAATTTGTCGGGGGACAATTCCCATTATTCTGATAAGTAGCACAAATTATCTGTCAACAAATGTAGATTTGCTCATCTCTGCAGCAGATCATACAGCTCCACTGCTTGCACATGAAAGCGTGTTCACATGCATACAAGACTGGTAAAAACAAGAGTGACTGGTAAAAACAAATGCTGAGTCAAAACTTTTCAGAATGCTGAATCAATATTAGAGTTACTCTTGCACTCTGGATGAAGGATATTTCTTTTAGATAGGTAATGTTATGGTTATGTTGAAAATATTTTAGTCACGCAAAGCTGATGTAGATTTTGTTGTTTTACGAATGGGTTATATGGACGGTGGTGTTGTTCAGCCACTGAAATCTGAAAAGATTGATGTGGCTACATTTAGTTTCATAAGCTCCCTTTTACAGCGTGGATAATGTAGATTTTTATTTAGTTTAACAACAAAGCATCAGTAAATAGTGCTATTCCGCCTAGTCTGCTTTACTGAGCTAAAGTTGGTTTTATATTCACATTGGTTCATTTTTGAACAATGACAACCTTTGATGCACTCCCTATATTGTTTACCGTGCTGCTTTGAATATTCTGTCTGAAATAGCATGTAAGTATGGCTTAGTAATAAGTGTAATTCCTGCACCCGCTGGCCAACCACTAAGCATACAGTAGTTGCTTTAGGACAAAGCGTGTGAGAGAGTTACACCAGCGATGCTTGCATGCATGAAATATTGCACTATTTACAAGTTTTACTTGCTACACAACTGAAAATGTGCTAGATATAATACAGTTTTTTTGTTTTGGAATTGTATTATTATAAAGTACTGTAAAGTTTGGTAATACATTATTTTGATGGTCCATTTAAGTATCAGTAGACTGTGATATCAGGACACATGGCTTTGGACGGCAGGGGTGGGACTATGCTTTAAAGGTATTATGCTAAACTATTAGCATTTTGGCAGATCACCTACTGCACCTTTAACATGTCACCAATAGAAGATAGAAATTACCAGAAGGTACCCAAATGATAATTATAGTTCCCATTAAAACTAATATAGTTACCATTCTTAATTCTATGAAGAATTTTGTTGTTTTTTCCCCAGCAGGGCTTCTTGCATTTACAGCTGAACTCACTCATAGGAGCCTTTAACTTCCAAAACTTACAACAAAACACAAAGGAGTGTCACGAAATCTAGCTTTGCACTTTAATAAAAAAGCTGCAAGCATTGCCCCCTTTTTCTTGACATTTCACAAACCAGTGACAAGGTGATAGCCCAGCTACAGCTGTTGCTAAGCAACACAATTGCTTTGCAGTCTTGAGGGAATTTTTCTGTCCTGTCTGGCTTTGGAGTAAATCACATTGCTGTGCAGGACTCCAGCAACATGCATTCATGTCATTATCAACGCTGGACTAATATCTTAATAGCAGGCTGACAATTAGAGCATGATATCTGGCGTTTTCATGTTTTCTGAACCAATAAAAGGGTCCTGAGTGACAAGCGTGCTGAATGCAGCAAATTAATGAATTTCCATGGAAGGCTCAGTGTGTCTCTGGAAACTCATTAACATAAACGAATCAAACAGAGTCCATTCGTCTACTTGAGCTACTGCTTTCCCAGGTGTCCTTTAAGTTGATTAAGAGATTAATTGCATTTTTGATGATCGTCTCATTTACTTTTTGTGATGGATATCATGTATGTTGTAGTTTAAAGGTCTGAGAATGATGTGCACTTAGTGAAAATAATTGCTCTGCCATGAAAGTAGTTGAAACAAAAGAGAAAATTATCAATATACTAAAAAAAAAAGTCCCCAATGTGAAATCATGATCGCCAGTTCTCAAAACTGCCCACTACAAACGGTCCTTCAGCATGAATTGATTTTTGGCAAGTTACATTTTAAAACAAGGTGATGCATTTCAAAGAACAGATTTTTGGTTCATCGCACCTTTCATCCCTTCGGAGCTTTCGCTCTTTAAGGTAGACCCAAAGGATTAGAGATAAGGGAATAAAACACTCAAAATGAAACACATCCTTACTTCACCCCTTTAAACACAAACTTTTTAGTGAAAAATGGTGTCATCCATCCTCACCTCCCCTTTTGTTTTTAAAAAATACACCTTAACTATTCTAATACTGCCTAATACATTCAACATAAACAACAAAATTGTATTCATTCATTTTATTTCATTCATTTTATTTGGCTTAGTCCTTTTATTAATCAGCCGAATGAACCGCCAACTTATCCGGCATATGTTTTACACAGTGGAGGATGCCCTTCCAGCCACAATCCAGCACTGGGAAACAGCCATAAACTCTTGCACACACATACGCTACCGCCAATTTACCTTTTCAAATTCACCTACTGTATACCACATGTCTTTGGACTGTGGAGGAAACCGGAGCACCGGAAGAAACCCACGCGAACACGGAGAGAACATGCAAACTCCACACAGAAATTCCAACTGACCCAGCCAGGGGTCAAATCAGGGACCTTCCTGCTGTAAGGTGACAGACATGCTATTCTATAATCCAGACATGCTATACCCCATTATGCGAATTACATTTGTCAGTTGCTATTTGTTTATATTTACATTTAGCCATTTAGCAGATGCTAGTCGGTAAAAGGGATAACTGAGTGTTATTTTTAGTCAGTTAAGTTTTGACGAAATGTGTCTTCAGATGTTTATAGGCTGGGAGCTAGCCTATTGAATGGGCTGGTTCTTTTTTCTTAAAAGTAGACCATTTGCTTTATTTTCTATTTTTCTATTTAATATTGAGGATTAAATACTGCATTTTAGTGACATTTTAAGCACTTTTTTGGGATTAGCTTGTCAGATGGTGACCATACTTTTTGATGCAACAACATTTTTTTTTTTTACATTTTTGTCAATGTGCTCAAAATACTATTTTACCACAAAAGCTTACTGTATATGTTTTTTTTTTTTTTTGTTGTTTGTACTAACATTTAACATTTTTGAATGGTTCCCTGTTTATAGCACTTTCCATGAGGTTTCATGTAAAATGATCCACTGCTGTTCAAGAGTATATTGACCATCAATAGAAGCACAGAAACAAAAAGGAGTTCAAACTATCCATGAACACTTGATTTAGCCTGATATTTTAAGAGTCATATTTATATTTGGTCCCACTTTATATAAGGGTGGCCTTAACTATGTACTTGCATCAAAAATAAATACAATGTACTCACTGTGTTTATAATGTATTGCAGAACACTTCTGGTGCTCTTGAGGTGGGACACAGGTAAGGCTAAAGACAGATAGTAGTGATGGGTTTAAGGGTGGGTTAGGTTGTAAGGGATGCTCAACAGTGCAAGTAGAGAAATTAATTACAGATTGTAAGCATATATTTAATTAATCCTAAGTACAATGTACAAGCATGTATTTACACAACACGTACATTGCAACAAACTATTTTCTGTGTAAGTACATATTAGTTAAAGCCACCTAATATAAAGACGGCCTTGTATTCAAATTTAAATCAGATTAAGAATTCTAGAAAGGCCACTTATGATGAAAATCAACTATTGTAAACTGTTTGGGCAGAACTGTGTGTTGGTATAGTGTGTCCACAGTCACATTGGAGTGATAGAAACACAATCAGTTTCTTTTTTTAAATTTCCTGACATTAAAATTGGACTCAAAATGTATTAGGATGTCTCTGTAGTAACGCTTATAATCATATCAACAAGACAGGATGTGCGCAAAGTAACTGGGATTTAAAGATCTCTTTAGCTCTTTGTGGTCTGTGTGGAACTTTATAACGGCACTGTGTGCGACTCATCATTGCAGAAAGGCTTGAATTAACACTTGGGAAAGTTCTTACTGTAGTAAGGAAGATCTGCTTCATTACTGTCAGTCACTTTGCTGTTTATCTATGTGAAGGCTACACGCATCAGAGAAATACTGAAAGATCTCTGTGGCTCTGACTCACAAATGACCAGCTCATTTGCATTAAAGGCACAGGCAATAAAAACAGCTACAATGCCCCAACAGCTCAAATTTCTCAGATTTAAAAAGGTAAAACAAATAATCACATGGGTATTTTGAGCTAAAGCTTTACAGACACATTCTGGAGACACGAGACAATTAAATCTTTAAAAAAGGGTAAAATAGGTGCCTTTTAAAATATCTTGGCTTATGGTCCATATTAAAGTTCATACTGGTTTGGAACAAAATGAAAAAATGACAGATGACAGAAGAATTGACATTCAATGATAAAGGACGATGCATGAATGTCTTCATTCCATATCTTAAAAATAAACTTCTGGCATCCTATAAACTGTAAGCCTAAAGAGTTTAGCTCATCTCGCTTCACTTTGGTCTTAAGTTTTAGCACCTGACACATCCTCGACTAACTGGAGAACCCAAGTGTGACTAAGTGGAGAAACTCTACAAAAATGAAGAAAGGTGAAGCCTGTGGGATTTTCTCAGAAAGCGTGCAGCGGAAGAGGAAGAATGTAGGTGTCTTTGCCACTATTTAGCATGCACACCTCCTCGCTCGCCCCTTATGGTGTCATTTCCTCTGAATAAAACCTGCAGGAAGACACAAACAAACAGATAAATAATGAAAAGCTCAAAGAACTGGTGGGCCAAAGAAGTCACGATTCATAGTCAGTCAAAGGGAGTAAAAATAACCCTCTGGTTTCTATTTCTCCCTTCCTCCTGTGTGAGGGATATTTTTAGCAGCTGGAGACGTGTTTCATTGAGGCAGCAGAGCCACTCGTCTGAGGCTCGGCGCACGTGAGGCTGTGGCACATGCAGGGATGAGGAAGAGAGAGAGGAGAGGAGCTGATTCACCAAGAGCTACAGCATCACTTCACTTTAAACTACTCAAACTGTTCTGCATGCTGTACTCTCTTCCGTCATTCACAAGAAAACGTTGCAAGATATTTTCTGCTTACATACATGAATCTATGATATTGTTGATGGTGGTGACATTGATTGATACTGATACAACAGCAATAGGAGAATTGATTGGTGATGCTGTTTTTATATTGGTCTTTAACTCCACAAACCTGCTCTATCATGCATTGTTTATAAATTTAAGACATTTCAAGATGAACATTGACTTGACTGGAAATACAAGGAATCACTTGATTATTCAGAGTACATGATTTTGTGGCATAATTATGCTATAATGCGAGTATGCTGTAGATATCATCTGCTTTTACATACATTCATTTTCTCTACGGTGTAGTTTCTTTATTAATCTGGGGTCGCCACAGCGAAATGAACCACCAACCTATCCAGCATATGTTTTATGCAGTGGATGCCCTTCCAGCCGCATCCCATCACCGGGAAACACCCATACACTCTCATTCACACACATGCACTACGGACAATTTTATTTACCCAATTCATCGTTATCATCAGCTTTTGTTTTTTTATTATTTTTTGTTTGCTTGGTAACTGTTTACTTGAATGGGTGGTTATAAGACTGGCACATTATTAATATTCATTGTAAAAAAAAAAAAACATAAAATTAACAGCACTTAACCTTAAAAAATATGGTAAACTATCATAATTCATGAATTTATATGATTCTACAGCAGTGTTTTGAAGTACAAAAATCTACATATCTTACCTTTGTTATACAGACAAAAACACACCCTAAACAGGTGATGAGAAAGTCATATGATGAACCAAAGTTCATCACAGACAACATTTACCAGGAACAGAGAAACACACTAATATACTGTATAAAAGGTGATAGTCAATCACACAACTGCTTAACACGATCATGGTAACACACATGAAATTTAAATAATGCAATAAATATCCTGGGAAAGTCAATGGTATATATGCACAGTGACTTTTAATTTTCAGCCTGGCAGTCCAAGGGCTTTCGGTAAACTTTCTTTCCATTACAAAATTGTCACGTTTAAGATCTGATTTCTTTAAAAATCTGCAGACTTTACTGCCTGTTAGATATACAATATTAAGTGGGTCTCAGATCAGACAAGAAGCACTGCATTAAAACCCATTTCCACTGCCATGTCTTTAAAATATGACTATGAAATATGAATTTCAGCGCTAGTGGTTACAATGGTCTTTAATCTCGTTTTAAACTTGAACAACTAAATGAATGCTTAAGTCTATTTACTGCGCATAGAGCCCATTTCTGGTTATTAACTGTATATGTTAGGGAAACATACTGTTAAACAGGTTGCAGATTTTTTTATGTTCATTTTTTACAGTGATGACGTGACACATAACTTACACATAACAACATAACACACTAAATGAGTCATGAATATCTCTTAAAAAGTGTCAATACTTGGCACACATTAATTGAGGTTAAGAAAGATATTAATGATGCTGTTATAAATTCATGACAAAAAGTGAAAACAAATAATAAATTGTGTTCATACTGTCTTGCACTACACTTACAGTATGGTGCTATTGAGGTGGGATACAGAAAGGTTAGAGACAGGTTTGGTGAAATGGGTAGCTTTAATTCATTGATTTTCCTTTTGCTTACTGTGATTATCAGAGCTCGCCACAGCAGAATTAACCCCCAATTATTCCAGCACATGTTTTACGCAGCAGATGCCCTTCCACCTGCAACCAAGTACTGGGAAACATCCATACACACTCGTTCACACATACACTATGACCAATTTTGTTTTACTTTACTTATACTGCATGTCTTTGGACTGAGGGGGAAACCGGTGCACCCGGAGGAAACCCACGCGAACACAGGGAGAACATGAAAACTCCACACAGAATAGCCAACTGGCCCATCCAGGACTCAAACCAGCGAATTTCTTGTTGTGAGGTGACAGTGCTATCCACTAAGCCACCATGCTACCCCTTGGTAGTAATCAACACATATATACATTCTCCCAACATGACTACTTATAACTTTAGACGAATCATTTAATTCTTTAGACAATAGTTCAATATCATAGCAATTTTTCAATGACAAATATCCATCACAAGTTTAAATAATCTCCTGAATTATATTAATATCCATCATTGAATCTGATGGATATTAAATGCATCATTGAAAATTATTCCATCATTGAATCAGTCGTCTACATTTCAATAGCTGTCTGGTTTAGCGCAGCTACCAAATCCGACCTCAGAAGACTATGTTGAAAAGTACGGACTGCTGAGCGAATCACTGGTACAACCCTCCCTACTCTCCAAGAACACCCTATCCAGAGCGAGCAGAAGGGTCGCCAAATCACGCTGGACCTCTCACACCCAGCACACTGCCTTTTGAACTTTTATCTTCTGGTCGACGCTACAGATCACTGCGCACCAGAACAGCCCGACACAGAATCAGTTTCTTCCCTCAGGCAATCCATCTCATGAACACTTGATGATAATAATTGTGGAACAAACATCACTACTTGCTATACACTTTTAATGCACACATACACTTGTTTAACAACATACTTTACATGCCAATTTGCACGTAACAGCTGCACATATAACATTGTATATAGTAATATACCTGTACAAGTATACACTTGTCAATTTGGATATTTGCATTCACTACTTACTTCTATTTTTAAAATTTATTTGATATCTGTTTTTATCTTGTCTCTGTAATTCTGTTGCACTGTAGAAGCTCTGTCACAAAAACAAATTCCTCGTATTTGTGAACATACCTGGCAATAAAACTCTTTCTGATTCTAAATGTCAAAGAAAGCATCAGAATGAAGAAGATAGATGGGATTTACAAAACTTTACTGGTTGTTGATGGCATAGAGGCAGCGCTGAGTGTTTAAAAAAAACTCTCCAGTGAGTTTGACATACAACCACCTCTAGGGTTTACAGGGGTTTCTCTACACCCTGTTGCAATTCATGCCACAGAGAATTAATAGCATATAGCAACACTAGCTATGTGTACCTAATAAAATGGCCTGGGAGTGTACTCTATGCGAGTTGTACTTTAAATGTTGTTCAAAACTGTTTGCGTGCAACTCATCACTGATCTTTAGTCTCGGTCTATTCACCAGTGACAATTACAACACAAAGGTGTTTTATTGATAGAAATCTGGCCTTTAAATGTCATCTGAAGGTCTCTGTCCTCAAGTTTGGGTCAGGGTTAGTCTGGGTTCTTATCTGAATCATGGATAATTTCTGAACCATTGCTCTGTTTGACTGTCATTGTTTGTTATACCCAGTAGAAAAAATAAAAATAAATAAATCATATTTCTGTTTTCTTCTTTCTGGCAATCAGGAATGCCTCTTTGCCGAAACAAATCTAAATAACATAAGTACATCGGGTTATTTATTTCCCCTTGGCAACTTTGAAAAGGGCATCTCAGAACAGCATGGCATGCACAATAATGAAACGCTTTGTTGTCCTGTGCCACATCCACAAACGCTGCGGTGTGTGAAAGACACAGAGTTTATTTGAGGATTTGCAAAGACTTCATTTTTTATCACCGTCATTTGAACTAAGGAGAATTTAGTGAATTTTCAAGGGTAAAAACCATCAAGCATTTATTGACAAAAAATAATGTATTCCTGGAACACAAATCTTCCTGTGGTAAAAAGGAGATGTGTTTTCTTTTGTATAGAGAGTGTCACTGTTGTAATCCACAAAGACTCAACGACTGCGGTTGTCTACAGAATCACAGCAGGAGGTTTATTCACCGGGCTACATTACTTAGAATGTTATTTCAGAAATTTTACATCACAAAATAAACCCACTGAATGTAGAGTAAATAAATAAATAGAAATAAATGAAGACTATCTATACTGACATCTTGTGGAGAAAATTGTCTAAACAAACTGAAATTGTAGCAGCCATCAACTCAATCGGCACATCAGTTCCAAGAATGCTCTTTGATTAAGGTCAAGGTAAACATAAAAAATGTAATCAGAGTCATAGCATACCTTTTAAATTAGCGGTGTCTAACCAGGTGACCTCCGTGTTTATTTATTTCATATCACAGCAACTATTCATAAATGCAGTATATAAATACTGTAAAAAAATAAGTAAATACAATAATGACGTAATTTTTAAAAACCAAGAGGTAAGCAGAAATATGCTGTCCTGTCTTCACTATAGTTTTAATTATCATACAGCATTGAAAAAAAAATCACAAAATGATTTAATGGTTTATTATGTCTATACTGCAACTGGTAATTTAGAAACAAGTTTGAAAACAAGCATATTACTGAAGAAATTTTTTAAATTGTGTGTTAGGTGCTGGATAGCGGGAGCCTTTCTTGACATTACGGTTGTTATTAACTATTCAATTTGGACCAAACTATAAAAATATATAAATAAATGACCGACAAAAGAAAGAAAAACTACAGTGCTCAGCATATATAAGTACACACCTCACAAATCCATCATATTTTTAATTGGAAGCTATACATTATTATATTTGTGCAAATACATTAGATTAGTCAGTACTGAAGCCAAATCTGGAGTGTAACAAAATCTAACAAAATTACCTATGATAAGTCCAAAATCTAGTACAGCCAAATTTATATGTTATAGAAAAATATTAAATACAAATTTAAAAAGAACAAAAAAAAAAAGATAAATTATTTTGATGAAAATTTGTAAGTTGTAATTGCTTTTGCAATGTTTAGCTTGACTTTAATTATTTTATCTTTCGATTTCTAAACATATTTGGTGATTAAAGTATTATTTTAATAAATATATCTGTTTAATAAATCTGTTTTGTTTAAATGCACCAAAATACATTGCCTATATTCACTGAGAAAAGAATAAAATAATCATTTTCAAAATGGGGTGTACTCATGCTGAACACTGGATACGATGGCTGTACACTCTTAATCAATTTTATTTGTATCTATAGATCTATGAAAAACATTTTTACATCCATGGAAACTTTTCATTGAACAAAATGTTCTTTAAATGCAAATAAAATATTCTTTAGATTTTTTTAAAAGCTTTATGTAAGAATGTAATTTTTCTTTTTTCTGCAAGCAGTTTATTACAAAGCTGAAAAATAAGATTGTCTAAGTCAGTAGATTGATTTTATTTTATTATTTTTTTTTTTTTGGTGCTATTTTTTCAGAGAAAATCCTAAGAATGTAACATTAGTGTCAACACCTGAAAGCCTTTCTTTTGTTCTTTGATGGATGGAATGTATGCTTTCACAATCTTCAAGGTAACGCCAACATTAGTCGGCTATTCTCAAAGCTATTCTGTACTGTATGTCAATGTACGATGAAACAAAATATATTTATACTACAGTGCCACATAGCATTTTCCAGTGGTTCCCAACCTTTTTTTTTTTTTTTTTTGCCTGAGACCCCCTTTTCCCCGGAAAATATTGTAAGGCCCCCCTCCACATATAGGTTTATAGTAAGGATGACAAAAATGCATATGGCTGGGTCAGGGACACTTTGCTTTGAGAAAAAGAAATTAAATCATAGTATAGTAAGCTATCTTGGTATTTCCTGCATTTCCAGTATTGCTAGCGCTACAACCTGAAATGTTTGGAGCTTCCTCACCTGGGTCCAGTATGCTTAAGTCTTTACTATTAGCAGCTGAAGGTGAATCTAAAGTAAGTCTTAGTTGTTTTTATAGAGGATGATTTACAATTTTGTCAATTTTTCAGTCAGCCAGAGGATAAAATTAATTCCTAAAAAATTGTAAAAATATGACGTGATCCCACCACAGAGCTCGTTGAGGCCCCCTTGAGGGCTGGGACCCCCTTGTTGGGAACCACTTGCATGTTCTATCAGTATAACAAAGTCTGCATGTGCGTGTGTTTAACTTCTTATTTATTTGTGCATCTGGACCAGCCTAAAAATGTCCTAAAGCAGGGGCCAACCCTGTTCCTGGAGAGCCACCTTCCTGCAGATTTCAGTTGATACCCACATCAAACACACCTGAACCAATTAGTTAGGACCTGAACACCACATGATAATTACAGGCAGGTGTGTTTGATATTTGTTGCAACTGAAATCTGCAGGAAGGTGGCTCTCCAGCAACAGGGTTGGCCACCCCTGTCCTAAAGTGTGATTTGTGCAAAAGGAAAACTATTTAAGTAAAGAATTTGCCACGCTTCCTTCTACTGAAAAACTATATCTGCAATGAATAATGCCAGCCACACTCGGGTGCGTTTTTGTTGTATTGTATTATGCAGCAATTATGGCAATTAAATGTATGAGATAGCACAGGCATTAAACTCAGTTCATGGAGGGCCACAGCTCTTTACAGTTTAGTTCAAACTCTAATTAAACACACCTGATCAAACTAATTGAGTCCTTTAGGCTTGTTTGAAACCTACAGGTAAGTGTGTTGGAGCACGGTTGGAACTAAACTGTGCAGAGTTTGACAACCCTGTAACAGAGTAACACAATGCATTTAGTATGTCAAAGTCATCACTCTCACTGTAAGAGTTTTGATAACGTTATAATACTGTCAAAGAAAGTTTAATGTATCACAAAAAAAAAATGTATAAGAAATCAATACTCAGACACAGAGTGTAGGCGTTTGTGCAGCGCCCCTGCTGGAGTGCATTGGTAATAACTTTATTGCAAAAATACAAGTTCACTCAACCTCAAGCATTTACAAATGAGTCCCGAAATGGAAAACCCTTGAAATGCCATTTCATCTTTGAGAAATCCACCTTCCACTGGCTACAACTCGCATTCAAAGGCTGTTAACTGTACAGACATTAATAAGTAAAGATTCAACAATTCAGCAGGAAATCATTTTCTTCCTCAGTATATAGGAAAAGAAGAAAAGAAGAAAATAATATTCGATTTTGTCCCAGTCTGACTCTGCTGGTAGTTCAGGAGAGAGCATTTTTGCATAGCATACTCATACGCCACCTTTGCTACATTCTCAAACATCCTTTCAACTAAAGGAAAGATGAATAAATGACAAAGAAGAAAAAACAAACATATCTTTGTGTTAGAGCCAATCTTTGGTTAAGACAAAGTTAAATAAGGTCTAAATCTCTTAAGTTATATCTGTTAGAATCACTTGTCATTTTAGCACTTTAATTAAAAAAATAATGCAGATCACAGCACAATATGATTAGGATGAAAAGTAAAATACTGCATTAATCATATTATATTGTGATACAAAATATCTGTTGATTGGTTTAAGTGTTTGTTTATATATATATCACAAAACCTATTAAAGAGACAGCTAAGCCAAAAATGACAATCCCGTCATCTCTCTTCACTTGCTGCAAACCTTTTTGACTTTCTTTCTTCTGTTGAACACAAAAGAAGACATTTTGAAGAAAACAGAAAACCTGTACACATTGACGTCCATTGTATTTGTTTTCAGTGGTTTTCAGGTTTCTTCAAAATATCCCCATAAGTCAAATAAGTTTGGAACCACTTGAGGGAAAGCAAATAGCGAGTACATTTTCATTTTTGGGTGAACTATCTCTTTAAGTGAAAGCAATCCTTGCTCAAAGACCCCATCTCAGGCTAGTGAAGCTTCAAATGAGCTCCATTTAAACACTATCGGGGGCAAACATTCTTCAGCTGCGTTTTGCTTTAAAAAAATCTAGAAAAATGTAAATTCTACTAAAATCAAATGGGATGAGACCCCTCAACTATTACAGGCCTGAAGATCCATCATGTGCCAGACTCATAGCTGTGGTTTCAGTGTCACTGCAAGGAAAAAAAAAAAAAACTCAAATAAAATCGATCAAATCAAGTCAAATAAACAATAAAAAGGAAGCTTAACTTGGCATATCTCCCTGTATAAACGGGAGAACAGTCAATGGAATTAAAATAGCAGTTTTTCTCCAGCTTTACACTTCTGAAGTGTACTATACTTGTCTTAATGCAGATAATAATTATTACCACTAGAATTGATTAACATTCCATTACGTCATTACGTAGTTTTCTCCATTCCTCTGTATGTTTCTTAAGATGTCATAGTTTCTTTATTAACAATAAATTTGCTTGTTAGTGTATGTTCAGTCAAACATGTACACAGTCTTTTGCCTGTAACACGAGACACAAAACAGCTGTGTGCTACAGGGAATGCCCGTATCAGAGAGAAGAAGTAGGAAAAAGGTTAGAAGAGACAGTCTCGTTCCACTTTCCACGCCAGGGCCACAGATTTACATGCCTGCTCTGACAAAAAGCACCAGAGCTGAGAGATGACACCGTACAAAACATCTCTATTCACTTAGTACAGGTTGAAGTACTTAGCATCTACATGACAAAAACCCATCCTGCTATTGAAAGAGAAAAAAATAGTTTGCAGGAGAGTTGTGGAAAAAACGGTCAGCAAAGCGGCGATAATTCCAGCACGTTGATTTGCTGAGGATTTGCATCTGTGAGACAGGCGAGGAGGAAGGATGAAGCGTGTGTGTGTGTGTTAAAAAATACTGGTCAAAAGTCTGGAATAAATATAGTTTTTAAATGTTTTGAAAGAAACTAACAATGGTTTACCTATACCTAAAAAAGATGTCAAATTATGGTAACCACTAAATATTTATGGGTTCACTATACTAATCATAATTGAACCTTGGTATTTGCTGTAAAACTGTGGTAATAATCATTTAATTTTCAATCATTTAATCATTTAAAACAATCAATATGGCTAAAAATGATGTCTATCCTAAACTTTGCTTAATATTTCTAGTTTAAAGATGGAGTAAAACAAATGCAATATTGTAAAATATTTTGTACTGTTAATATATCTATTCCAAGATATTTTAAAGTTCAATGTATTCCTTTGATGGTACGCTTGAATTGTCAGCAGCTATTACTCCAGTCTACAGTGATCACTCTTAAATCATAGTAACAGGCTGATTTGGTAGCTCAAGTAACATTTTTGAAAAACTGCTGCTTACTATGTCTGTGGAAACTGTGATACCATTCAATGACCTGGGTTAAGTATTATTCATTCATTTATTTATTTTCCTTCAGCTTTGTCTTTATTTCAGAGGTCGCCAAAGTGGAATAAATCGCCAACTATACCAGCATATGTATTACGCAGCGGAAACACTTACAGCCCTATCCCAATGATGGAAAACACCCGTAAGGGTGAACATGTAAACTCCGCACAGAAAAGCAGACTGTCCCAGCTAGGACTTTAACCAACGACCTTCTTGCAGTGAGGCAGCAGTGCTAGCCACTAAGCCGCCATGTCAACCGATCCTAGAATTAAGGAGGAGGGAGAAGGGGTAGATGGGGGGAGGATTTCCAAAATGAAGATAGGGAGTAAAGTTAGGCTGGATATTTATGTTAAATTTGGAATAATCAGATGATTACTAAAACGGACCAGCTGCGGTCAATTATATCACATGCTCGCCTCGAAATTAGTTTTGTGAAACTTCACAAAACTGAACATTTTCAGAAATACTAAGACACAGCTACTGAAAATACAGATTTGCCAACACAGGAATACATTGTGCTTTGAATATTAGACAATATGACTGTTTTTAGTTTATTATTGGGTAAATTAGTTTAGTCTTGTGAGGGAACAAGACATATTTCAAAATCATTTTTAATATAAATCTAAAACAGCAAATATTCCAAACTTTTGACAAGAAACATAAATAACACAAAAGGCAGGGTTACAACAAGCTCCTTCCTTTTTACCACCCAACACATGCACACACGCATACAGACAAACACACATTTACCATTTAATGCAGCATGGAGGTACCATATACTTCTCCTCTGCAGTAACTGAATGTTGGAGTCGATTAAATTAAGTGCTCTGGGTTGGTTGGCTCACCGTGGGAGGTCCGAGTCGGGACCCCAAGCTCCTATCATTGCATGCTGCAGGTCTGACCATAAGTTAGTCATACACACACCACAAAAGCATCACACCATCCCAGTGCTCTTAAAAAAAAAGTTGGTTTTGGTGTCTCTTTCCAGCATGCTGTGGATCGAGCTTCAGGGGCTTTTGCATGGAAAAATTTACTGACTATAGCTCAATATAACAGAAGGACATCATCCCAGGAACAATACAGAGCACAGGGAGATAAAGGATGGCATCAGATCTTAGGACAGTTCTCCAGGAAACTGTGAAGAGAATTGGGATTGGGTGTGCAGAAAGGTAGTCCAGGAAAACAAATGCATCCAAGGACACGGTTGTGTCCAAAGCCACTTGGTTGAGATGGAAACCTTAGTCAGGACGTCCTCCAGGAACCCTCAGTGATGGACGGTAGTGCTCCCCACTGGAGAGAGTTTGACACCAGTCAGACACAGCCAGAAACTCGGAGAACCTCTGGAGACATCCTGCAGTGGGGTAGGATGGAGTGTGAAGGACAGGATCCAGACCAATCAACAAAAAAAAAAGCAACAACCAAAGAGGAGCTTCTTCAACAGCAGTAAAGAAACGAAAATGAAGCGAAAGCAGACTGCTTAGCAAGGGCGCCTAGACTACGATGCAATGCAATGGCAGAAACATGAAGTGGAAAATGGCCCTCTGAATGTAGAGGTGGTGGTTATGGAAGTGGAAAACGAGAGTGAGCGTTACCTGGAACCTCTCTGCAAGGCCCAGGCTGTGGAGACAGGGGTGAAGGTGACGCATGATGATGGAGATAGCTGGGTTGAAGCAGATGGAGGTCTGAATGAGACAATGGAAACTGAAGGCAACTAGGTGAGTACATGAAGCTTTGACATGACGAAACCCCAGAGTCCCCGAGCTAGATACACACACATACACATTGGATACGCACAAGGCAGAGGAAAAAAAACACGAGTTCATTCAGTCAAAAGAGAGAAAAAGAGAAGAGAGGAGAGGGGTGGGGAGAGAGGAAAAGATGGGGAGCACAAAAGTAAGGCACGAAAAGAATCAGGGGCCTCATTTATAAAATGCACACAAGATCAGATCTGATCCCAAGTTAAAAATGAGGAACAAATTAAGATTTATTAAAGGGATTGTACACCCAATATGACTGTTTTGCCATTATTTACTCACTTTCATAGTTTCAAACACTCTTTCTTCTGTCTGTGGAACAAAAGAAGATGTTTTTTTTTTTTGGAAAACCAATTACTTTTATTGTAATAGAGTTTTTCTAATACATCTTTTGTGTTCAGCAGAAAAAAAGAAAGTGATATAGATTTGGAATGAGATGAAGGTGAGAAAATAAATGCATCGTTTTCATTTTGGGTGAACTATGCCTTAAAATGGAGAATCTGATGTGATAATGTTCTTCCACAAACAGCAAGTGAAGACCAGCTGTACTATCTATTTTGTACTGACATGATTTTCTATTGACTTTCAGTTGTGCAATAGTCAGTAGTGAGAGGATATGAATGAAATGAGAAACACATTTACATGCACAATAGAGTTAACATAATTTTGTTAACATAATTATGTTTTCCATTTTGACTTTGACTGACCGGCTCCTACTTGCCATAGAAATGTTCCAATGGAATTTTACATTTTTTATCAACAAATGCTGTCTTGGCAATACAATGTTGCTATTCATGCTGTAGTAAAAAAAACAAAAACATTATTCTACATCTTATAAAACCGTATTATAATTATGTTTCACAAACTGAATATTATGAGGGTTTTTTATTCAATATTATAATTCTAATTCATACTTCAACCTATGATCTGCAAATATTGATGGATAGAATTATATGGAATTATTCAGGACGCAAACTTATAAATTGCAAAAATACTAAATTTGTAGAAATTATTCATAACAATCATACACACTTTGGAGCAGATAACGAGAATGTGGTCTGATAAATAATGTGCATGTAAATGTGATGAATAAACTGTTTTAGAATTGAAGGAAATATAACACTTACAGGATAATGAACTGAATATTTATATACACACAATGACAGAAACTTGAAAATAGTAAGGTGAATCCCATTATCCAAACTTGTTCATATGCATACATTCAAGATATTAAAATGCTTAATAAACTGAAATCAGAAGTGTACACCAGCTACACATATAAACCTTAACATTTTGAAAGGTGATAATGACATGCGTGTCTTTATAAATGAGATGCCAGGCCTCTTTTCAAATGTAGTGATGTTACAACTTATAGACACAGGATGGCAGTATGACTCAATAAGACAATGTGAAGCGCTGCATGTGTATATGAGTGTCCTCGTGTGCGTTGGTGCACGTGGATGTCATGTGAAAAAACAGTTATGCATTCATATATTTTTGGCACACATTACTGTATATGTTAATGATTGCCAAAACAACACACTAAGTAGCTTTGAATAGAAAGCATCAGCCATGGATGTAAGCATATATGTAAATGTAGTGTTAAAAAAAATGACCTTAAGCTCAGCAGTGAGTGACAAGGGACAGGCAGCGCACATAGATCAGGCTAAAGTGACAGTAGCTACGTGTTAGCACTCTTCAGCATAGGTGACAGCACTCTCATCAGGTTTCTAGGGCAGATATCTGATTCCTCCCCCATTTTTGGCCCCTTCTACCGGACTCTTCAATAGCAGTGGTCGCTATAGCCACACTACTTTACTCTTGTTGTAGCTGTTAGTAAGCTCCACATATTATATAGGCATTATCATGTCTGCGATACTTACAAAGCTTCGGGAGACAGCAAGACGGTTCTGGCGTCGCCCAATGACGGTTCCACTCAGGCTGCGAGCAATACGGCGCAGGTGATCCGCATCATACTGGTCGTCCTCTTCTGACTGTAGCCCTTGATGGGCCACCGACAGAGGCTACAGAGAACAAAGAGTTACTGCAGCTATAAAAAAATAACAAGTCAAGGAGAAACCAGATACGACACCCAAACAAAATCAACATGTGCTAACAGATTGTGCTCTGTATAAAAAGCAGGCTCTGATGTGGAGAGAAACCAGACATAACAAAAACACAGCGGAAATACAACAATCCCTCATTATCACATCACAAGCATGTCACAAATATAAATCAATTTGACGTCAACTAACTACCTTAATGTCAAAATGACATCTAACATTGGCATCAAAAACACATGAAAGATCAATTACACGACTGTCCTGTATTTGATTTTCTGTGCATTTTTGACATCAATTTAAAATGTCAATTTAATGTTGTTTTGACATCAAGATACCAATTTTAGGGATACAAATGCAGTTCAAATTTGTAATTTAAATATAAATATTTCAGTTGAATACAAATTTTCTTATATTATAACAATTTCTGTATGATTATTTTGGTGGTCAAATGTCTAGACCAAGTACTGCAGCTTGAAATGCATTTGACTGAAGTCACATTTTTAATGATAGATATTTGTGTAGTTTACACAAACCAATTCAGTTCAAAAATGAAAAGTTTAAAAATTAATCTCAATGAGTACTGTGGACTTAATCTATTTGAGTAAACGAAGCAGTTTGCGCACAGTAAAACCCAATAAATAAAGAAAACTCAAACCAACTGAGCACTGTAAAACCCAATAAGTTAAGGCAACTCAAACCATTTGAGAAAGCTGATAGCAACAAACCATATGAGTTAAAAACTAATCTATATGAGTGCTGTGAACTTACTCCATTTAAGTTGAAGTAACAACGTATTGAATAGACTAATTACCTTCAACACTGAGTTCAAAACTCTTTTTTTAAATGAGTAGAATTAACTTTCAGTAAATTTGATAATTCAGTTGACTGTTTTTTAGTCAGTGGGTTTTACAGTGTATCTAAAGTCTTATAGTGTCACATACTGGCAGTGTATGCCAGCTGTTGCCAGTGACCCACAAAATAACAATTCCAGTGACTGGCAACCCCCACAATCCTTGGAGGTGATTATAAACAAACAAACACCAATAGAAACTATGTAAAAGTAGCATATTGAAAACACAAAACAGTGCAATGGTTCAACAAATATATCATTTTTAAGCAATTATTCATTTGTTCAATTTAATATTAACCTCATCTAACAGGAATGGTGGGCACAATGATTGCAGCATAAGACTATTCTTAGTTTAATTTTAGAG
This sequence comes from Danio rerio, assembly GCF_052040795.2. Lineage (NCBI taxonomy): Eukaryota > Metazoa > Chordata > Actinopteri > Cypriniformes > Danionidae > Danio > Danio rerio. The sequence goes on from NC_141032.1 coordinate 28,501,740, forward strand.
ACCACCACCTGAAGATCATCCTCCATGTTCAATCGTGGCCTTTATTTTTCATGAGTACGAGTGCCGTCAAGATGTCAAAGTTTAGTATAGTGCCATACAATCAATCTCCTGCAACTAACACTATTGCTGTCTTTAATCTAGCGTAATAACACAATTCAATGGAAAAAAACTGAAAGGCTGATGGCTTATTTTCATGTTGTTATTTTTTATGTAACTACTAAATACTATTTTTTTCTTCTGTAGGTTATGGAAAATATGGTAATTCTAATAATCTAACATATATGAGATTTTTGGAAATCACCAAGCAACCCCCCACTTTGAAAACCACTGGTCTAAGCAACATATATTAAATGTTAAACCACTGATGCAGTAAGTACAACAGTAACAACAGCAGTGTAGTGTCTCATTTCTTACCATGTTCATGTAACCAGTAGGGCTGTAACAACCTGGGGGTCCATAAGCGGTTCTCTCGAGTTCAGCCGTAGGGGTTCGAGAGCGTCCGACTCCAGTGAGCAGTTTTCGAGCAGCAGGAGGTACTGACAAAGAAAATCAAGGCAACTGAGACTACATGTGGTTATATTTAATCAACTTTAGTTAAAAGATTAGGTAACTAAATAACATAATAGGCATTATGAACAGAATAATGTATAAATGTTTAAATGTACCAATCTTGGGTGATAAAATTACAAAGCAACTATACTTGACAAATGCAGTTCAATTGAACTCATTTGAACCAATGTCAAACAGTACGACGGGCACATATATTGACACCAGGGAACGTTTATCTCAGCTCTGACATTTTGACCCGTTACACATCTAAAAGCTAGACTAGGCTAAGCTATACAGTACCAGCATGTCAGTATGATTTCAGTGGAACTAAATTATTGATATGACATTTACAATGACACATTACCACTTCAAGGTATGGTGACATTTTGGTGACAAGGTATGGTGATATTTTGCTGGCAAAACAAGATCTGTAGATTAAATCAATAATGCAGCAATGCATGAAGCACCACAAACACAAAGCTCATATTCAAGTAAAGCTTCTTTTTGTTGGTAAACCCCAAATCAATGTTACACCAATGAAAAATCTGCATGGAGAAATGTTTATCTCTCAAGTAAAAAGTGATGATTCTAATTGAAATGACTAGATTTCACTCATGAAAAAAGAAGTACATGTGAACACATTGTTAGTAAAGCTGAAACAAAAATTTTAGGCCTTAACAGGTACTAAAGGAAGTTTATTTGACAAATTTTGAGAACTGTGGTATAAAGCTGTCACATAATTCATTTTTAATGATGTTTATATTTAACCAATCTGTGCAAGAGGAGGCTGGTCCGTATTCTCATTATATTCAACTGTCCTGTGACAGCTTTACAGCATCCCTACATCCTTGTCTGGTTCCTATCCCAATATAAAATTGGTGGGAGCACTCTAGTTACAGATCAAAATTTTATTTCCCTACACAGAAATCCAAATAACCACCATAATTCATCATATCTGATTGAATGTGCTGTGAAGGTGAATATCCAGTAATCTAATTAGTGGTCAGCAAGATGCTTTACTTTATCTGCCTTGTACTGATGTGTTCAGATACATCTCTTCTTATTTCATCATGCTCTCCATTACTTTTTGCAAAAGCATTCTAAGAGGGACGCAAAAGTACAATTGAATGAAAGCACACAACAGAGTAAGAAAGCAAGTAACTAAAAGTAAGTGAATGACAACCGTGATTTCAATAGTACTGTTATCCAACAAACTATAAATACCCTGTTAAAATGTCTCATTAGCAAGCGACAACCTCCCGCTCTCCTTCGTGAAGCAAATATGGAAGTAACTGAAACTGCAATTCATCGAAATTCCGCTAGTCCTGGCTCCATGATAAAGCAGATTTCTATTGAGCCCAATGTTAAAGTGGCCAACTCTACAGGAGAAAAAAAAAGGTGTTTACAGGCTAGTACAAAGAACGATTTTGGTTCATATAGCTAATAATACCCTTCATGACAACTGTGAGGGGGTGAATTATTTTATAACTCACCCGTTTCATTTATATTAAGTCATATTAAGTCTGCATAATTAAGGGCATGACCACTTGAGTGACAGCTAGGTCTCAGTGCTTGCTGTCTCGTCAGCCCAGCTGATTCCGGCTGATTAGCCGCTGAACTCAGCATAAACTGAACATCCTATTTTTGTTTTGTTTTATGTGGCTTTACGCAGTCAATTACTTTTTGGAATATTTTTTTTTACAATTATCATATGTTGTGGCTTGCTGTGTGCACTTAATTGTGTTCACTAAGCATTCACGTGGCCTCCTTTTCCCAGGTGAGTGAAATTATATGAAGTATTAAGCAGTTGTCCCAAAGAAAAGGCTGTGCAAGCAAAATGCTAGCAGGCTTATGTTCCGCCTCTATGCCCTTGTTTGGTATATCCTGGTCGGTGCAATGACACAAGAATAAAATGCCGTCAGTTAGTCACGCCTTATTGTAGCTTCTTTTGCGTTCTTAAGAAACCTATGGGTGAAGTCACGGATACACCACGGTCCATAACTTTTACAGTCTATGCTTATAACATAATGTGTTTGGTAAGTAGGGAGTAGAGAGTAGCTATTTTTTTTTCTGCAAAAAAAGCATAAAAGCATTTTGATCAACTGTTTTGACAGTATCCGGAAGTAGTCAAAAGTGTACAAATTTAGACCCAGTTCACAGTACCTTTACCATTTTGTGACCATTTCCTAATAGTGGGTGTATTACTAGTGTATTAAAATGGATGTTTTTAGTATGAGAAAATTCAAGACATTTATTTACCTGATCTCCCAACAGCAGGTGAGCTGGTACCACGCAAGGCTCGACCAGGAGCCGGGCCAGCCTGGAGACTGGCCTGGTAGAGTGAGTCCAGTTCAGAGAGCTCCTGGTCCTCAGCCTCAGTGGGCTCCAGATCAATGCTTTGGAAGCTCGAGTGCTTAGAGATATTCTTCTTCCTGGTGCTCATGGGACTGCGAGGAGGAAGGTGTCTTCCAGATGTGTGTTGGGAGAGGACACTTCCTGCCCGTAGGTTCTGTTCAGGAGGTGTGTCATAGGGAGTGATGACAGCATCAGGACGGTCAAGACTCCAAGAGGACCAATGACGGGCAGCAACAGGCGGGCTCAGTTTGTTGCACGGATGGGAAGATGTACATAGAGGCTGCCATATAGGGACTCGTCGGGGCATTGACCCCTTTTCCTCATTTGTAGCAGGTGTTGGACTGGTAGACGTGTTGGATTGGCGTACCTTCTCTGGACTATCTGCAATGTCCTGCCACAAAGGAGGATTTGGATTTTGAGGGATCGATGCTTGAGGGTGCTCTTCGTCCTCTCCCAATACACCCCAGAAGTCGAGGGGCAAAGAGGGTAGAGATATGGCCAAGTGTTTCCGTATGGGCATGACCCGAATGCCTGATGCTTGGAGAACGTCTGATAATCTGATGCCACCCCATTCCTCCTCCTTCTGTTTTGACCAATTGCTGCATACCTCAGACTCTTGTGGATGTGGCTGGGAAGATCCTGGATTGAGCGATGGGCGGTTAGAGAGCTGAGATGGGGAGTTTGTACAAGAGGAGGGTGAATTCATGTGTTGAGGAGAGGGTGGGCCAAGCACTGAATCCGGATTGGTCTCCCAGACCTCTTCCTGATTGTCTGTCAACAATACTTGGACCGGGCCAGGCTGTTCACTGAAGAGGGAAGAAGAGGGAGAGAGTAATTTTTGTTAGACACTTGCTGAAAAATGAGCACGGTTAATTAGTTAGCTCAGTCCGTTATCAATCAATTAAGCTATCTAATTTTATTGAATGGCATGATTAATTACATGATTTTAAATGCTCAGTTTAATTTATGCCAATCATTTAAATAACTTTGTTTAAAGTCACATTTGTTACATGAACAGTGCGTACTACTGTATGTTTTCCTAGTTAATTAAAACTTTTTTAAAAATATTTGTTGAAACAAAGCTATAAAATCATAAGAACGATATATAAAAAACTTGTCAGGGTAGCTGAAATTTGTGTAGAAAATTATCACATTCATAAATTTATACCATCACGATTATTCCTTTAGGGCAAGCAAAACAAAATAGGAAAGAAGTAAAAGTTTGGTTGAAATGGTAGAACAATTGTGAAATTAAAACAAAATTCAAACAATGCTAATTTGTTCATTTCAAAAGATTCATTTAATTCAATGTCCAATCCAACCTGAAAATGCCTTTGCTGCATGAAACCCATTATAACACATTTTCTAACCCAAAAAGATTATGATGCTGCCAAGGACCAAATTCAAGGAGAACTGCGTCCTTCACACCAGTATTCATGAGCCACTTCTCATACAATGCACACACACACACACACAGTCCCCACGTGCTTTCCACAGCTGACGCAATATGCGACCTTGACATCATTTTCATAGTCGTCGTATAAACCAGAGTTACAGCAGCCATAAATACGCCCAAAAGCTCCCCAGAAATGGAGAGCATAGGAATGAGAGTTGGCTTGCCTCCAGTAGGGAAACCTGCTTGCTTTCTGCATTCACTTCTAATAAAGCAGAGCAGAGTATCCATCAGAATACCATCAATCCTACTTCATCTGTCCTGGCCCACAGCGACCCACCGATGACCCGTGTGATAGATTAATTTTCAGATAAATCTTTATCTAATACTGCTAAAAAGCCTCTGAAGGACCCAAACGCTCATTGTTTTTATTGCTTTGTGCAGTTGCTTTTAATGCAGACGTCTGAATCTGACACTGTTTACATTCACATGCCGACTAGGGAGGGATTTCCAAATGTCTAATAAATTATTTGGGAATGGTTTTGAAACAATTAAGCTGTTCTTTGAAATAAAAACAAACAATATGTTTAACATTTTGAATAACTATTCTTTTTTTAATTAGTCAATTTAATAAAAAATAAAAAACTGTCACTTTAAAATAAAATAAAAATAAATTACAAATAAATTAAATAAAAAGTAAAAATAAAATTAATAAAAAATAAAATAAAAAAGTAATAGTGGTAAATTAAATTAAATTAAATTAAATTAAATTAAATTAAATTAAATTAAATTAAATTAAATTAAATTAAATTAAATTGAATTAAAAATATGTTTCCCAGTGATGGGTTGCAGCTGGAAGGGCATTCGCTGTGTAAAACATATACTGGATAATTTGCTGAAAAGAAAACAAGTGAATGAATGAATGAATGAACAAACATTTTTTTTAATTAAATTAAAAAAAAAGATAAAAAATAATAATAAAATAAAATAAAATAAATTGAAATAAAAACCTCTGGGATACCCCTCACTGGGAACCACTGTTTCAGAAATGAAGAAAAGTTGTACTAGGTGACAAATGGTTCCTGGTGGCTGCCGCATGCCCTACAGTGGGTATAAAGGGAAATGAACTGGGAAAAGTTTGTTACAGAGGTAAACATCCCTGATTAATGTGCTAAAGCACTTATTTACTGTAAATACTTCCTCAAGCACTACATTGGGTAATTACCCAAGGGGATTTGGCCAGGTCAGGCCATACATCACATCAACGCCTTTAATCGATAAAGGGAAAAGAAGGGAATGATAAAATTAACAAATAAAACAACCACGCTCCTTAGAAAACACTGCAGCACCACCTGATACCTTTTTCTGGATGGTTATTTCATTAATAAATATAAAATGTACTTTATTCATAGAAGTAAAATCAGGTTTTACAACGTTGGCCAGAAAATCAGCCTACTGCCCTCCTCTTCTGAATATTACACATTAATAATGTACAAAAATGGACATGAAAATGGAAAGGTTTTCTTGTAGTTCAGAAAATGTTTGCATGCATAGAATGTCAAGCACTTTCGCGTTCCTAAGGTACTAATGTTCATGAAATCACAGTTTTTACAAATATGGAGATAACCGTATCAACAAATTCACACTCTGAAATACATTTTTTAATGTTTCCTTTTTCAGACCACAAAATGCTGCTTTTTAAAAATAAACAGAAAATGCATACAGTTTTCCATTTTTAGTTGCAAATGGTTTCATGTAAATGTCCTCAAATACTAAGACTTATGGAACTCTTCAACACATATCCAGTCTGTGTGATTTTTACTGTATGTTTAAAGATTAACCTCTAAAGGTGCTACTAATCAACACCCAAAGAAACTTTGTGAAAAAGAAACATCACTTAATGTTCTGATCGAATACAAAAATTAAGCTAGAACTGCATTCAAGGAATAGATTGCAGTGTGTACTCACAGAAATAGAGCAGGTATATAAAAATAAATACACCATTTTCTCACCCCCACAAACATTCAAAATAAGTCTATTTATAAATAATTAAGAGCAAAATTGTGACCAAGGTAAAAAACAGTCTTTAGAATAGAATAGAAAAGAATAGAATAGAATAAAAGATAATTAGAATAGAATAGAATTGAATTAAAATTAGAATATAATTAAATAGAATATGAATTATAATAGAATTTAATATAATTAGAATAGAATAGAATTAGAATAGGAATTATAAAAGAAATAATAGAATAGAATAGAATAGAATTAAAATTAGAATAGAATTAAATAAAATATGAATTAGAATAGAATTTAATATAATTAGAATAGAATAGAATTAGAACAGGAATTATAAAAGAAATAATAGAATAGAATAGAATAGAATAGAATAGAATAGAATAAAAATTAGAACATAACATAACATAATAGAAAATTTTAGAAAAGATTAGACTATGATTTAGAATTACAAGAGAATAGAATAAAATTTAAATATAATTAAATAGAATAGACTAGAATTAGAATACAATAAAATTGGAATAAGAATTGGAATATAATTAGAGTTAGAATAAAATGGAATTGAATTAAAATAGAACAAAAATAGAATCAAATAGAATAGTATTACAATAGAACAGAATTAAAAAAGAATAGAATTAAATAGAATACAATACAATTAGAATTAGAATAGAACATAATATAATAGAATTAGAATAGATTAGAATAGGAAATGAAATTACAATAGAATAAAGTAGAACAAAATAAATTAGAAAAGAATTAAATAAAATAAACTAGAATTTAAATAGAATAAAATAAATTTGGAATTGGAGTTAGAATAGAATAGAATAGAATAGCATAGAATAGAATAGAACAGAATAGAATAGAATGGGAATTAGAATAGAATTAGAATTAGAACTGAATATAATAGAATTGGAATTAGAATATTACATCATTTTAATTAGATTAGAATAGAATTAAAATTAGATCATAATAAAATAGAATAGAATTAGAATTGGAATTAGAATAGAATAGAATAGAATAGAATAGAATAGAATAGAATAGAATAGAATAGAATAGAATAGAATAGAATAGAATAGAATAGAATGTTATTGTAAAACTGTTAACAGCTCACAGGATTTTGGCATAATAGAAAACACATTTAAATATTGTACTACCATATTAAATAATAGTGTTTGCATATACAGTGACTGGAACATTTAATAATAAATTAAATCTTTAGGATAAGGCACATTTTTAAATCAAATGATGTAATGAATTTAAAGGGAAAGGTTACCCAAAAACTAAAATTTACTCATTTACTCATCCTCAAACTTTTAAGAGTTCATAGGAAACTATTTAGTAAAAAGGTTGGAAGTCAATAACTGCTGCTTTCCAACATTCTTCCAAATATCTTCTTTTGTGTTTAATAAAAGAAACACAAACAGGTATAACAAGTGTAGGGTGAGAAAGAAAAAAAAATTACTAATGTTTTTGCATTTTAAACTTTACATATCTGTAACTTGCCTACAGCACTTATTTATTGTTGCTCTTATAGTTATTGCTTCCTTGTCCTCATTTGTAAGTCGCTTCGGATAAAAGCATCTGCTAAATGACTAAATGTAAATGTGAGTAAAATGATCAACATAAAAACATCAGAAGTTCCATAATATTTTGCTCAAATGATTTGTTAATGCACCTCAAAATGAACCATTCTGAATAAATCTGATCAAATCAAACAATTTTAGTGCATAAAAGTAATAATCAAAACTAAGGAAAATATTTTGGTACAAAAAAATTGCAGTACATTTTTGCAGTAAATGACATACCAATGCTTTTTCACAACCGTTTGCATGCTGGTATTTCACTGCTTTTAAATTTCCGGTGCTGCAGTACTGACTTTGTTTATTTGGCACAACCTTATAGACCCAGGGGTCTGCGAGAGCACTGATCTGAACACACAGGGTGACAGTACAGGTACCTGATGGGCCCCTGTGGGCGGCTGGGCTCCTGCGGCTGTTCTTGCTGTTGCTGCATGCGCTGCTGAAGGCCCCGCGCTCTCCTCATGCATTTTTGCAGCTTGGCGTCAGCAGCCATTGTCCTGCTATGAGTGTTAGCACTGCCCTCATGCATGGAAAATCTTAGTTTAGCTATAATGCAAAAAAGAACAACAAAAAGGGAAAGAAAAGAAGAGCAGAAGGAAAGAAAATGCAGAAAAGAAAAAGAAAGAGCTGAGTTATGAGGGACCGGCATGCGGACCATTTCTTTGTTATAGAAACGACAAAGTAGTGAAATTGAAAGGAAGAAGAGAGAGGGTGCTGGTGGAATGTGTATCCCACGTTTCACCCTGCAGTGAGTTTTAGGCTGTGTTCAATAGGCAAAGCACTGCACGCTAGATTATTAATGTTGTCACATGGTTAACTGAAATGAGTTGACAACAGCTGCTTTAATCAGAAGCGTCATGTCAAGTTTAAATATGAGACAATTTTCTTGTTCAAATTACCTTACGACACGGTTTAAAGGTGGTCAGTCCCATCAACTTGCTTGTTTGATGAAAATTCTATGTATATTCTATGTATAAATAACTAGTTTTTATATATATATACTGTCTTTGTTTTCTAGTATTCAAGTGCATTGTTATATCTATATATATGAAAAAATATGCTGAATAAAAAAATTATCCCTCCTGTGAAATTCTTTTTTTAAATATTTCCCAGGGTATGTTTAACAGTAAATATAAAATCTATTAAATAATAATAATAAAATAAAAAATGAATTTTTCACATTTTTTGTTATACTTTTATTTCCTCTGGAGAAAGTGTTATTTATTAAATATTGATTATATTTAGATATATTTATATTTGTTTATATATTATATAATTTGCTGGAATAAAAGCACTTTTAAGGTCAACAGTATGTGTCTCGTTCCGTGTATATTTTGGTCATTAAATCTCCATTTTAAAAACAGATATTAAAAATGAAGAATGAGCATTTTTATTATCATTTTAAAATTTAGAGTATTCCGAGATCAGATATGCCTCACACAGATCACTATAGTACTATAGACAAATATTTTTCTTCACTCAGTTTTGTTATGAAAAGGTATTTTCTTGTGATATAGGGATCTCGTTATGACATATTCATAAGTTCGGGAAGTGAAAGTATTATGGTTTTAACAATATTATAACTTTCTTTTCAAAAAAGCGTTCAGTAAAGCAAAAAAATTTTTTGCTTGCAACATCAAAATAAATGTTCGATTTAAAATATGCTAACAATAAATAAATATCATATAGCCTATAACTGGCCCTTATAAAAGACATCCTTATGCCCTTTGAATGAAAAAAGTATGTTTTAACAAAATCCTGTTATGACAAGAAATACCTTTTATAACATAATTAAGTTGGAAAAATAATAGCCTACAGACTAGCCTGTGTGTGGCAGCATTTAATCATCATGAATGAGTAGGCCTCTTGGAATATAAAACATGAGCCTTTTTTGTTTTTGTTTTCTGGTGATTTTATTTTTTTTCTTATTTGAAATAAAAAATGACAATCAAATCATTTTCAAATTAAGCTTTTTCGTTTTTCACCATGAAAAAAAAGTTTGTATTTCAATTTTTATTTTTGAATTTTAAAACAAAAATCAAACAATAGCTAGTCTTTTAATATCAGTTTATAAAATGAAAATCCAATGACCGAAATATACACGGACCTGTCTCCTTAAGAAATTTTTATATTGTGATTTGTCTACCACTGTTGTCCAATGACTTGCCTAATTATGCTAACTAGGCGAGTTATCGTCCAGTAAATAGCCAAGTTAAGCCTTATAGATGAAATTTAAGTTGAATACTAGTATCTTGTAAAACATCTAGTAAAATAGTACTTATTATCAACATGACAAAGACGAAATAAAATTTTTATTAGAACTATTATTTTTAAAAATGTGTTGGGAAAAACCTCTCTGCACTTGTAAAAATTAAAGCATAGGTCTCAAACTCAATTCCTTGAAGGCTGCAGCTCTGCAGAGTTTTGCTCCAACCCTAATTAAACACAGCTGACCCAACTAATGAAGGTGTTAAAGAGTACTATACTCTACAAGATTAGCTGTGTTTGATTAGGGTTGGAGCAAAACTGTGCAGAGCTGCAGCCCCCCGGAAATTGAGTTTGAGACCTATGAATTAAAGAATTCAAATTTCAAAGTTAAGAGCTCAGAGTCAGAGCTAATTATTTTTGCATTCATCTACAGAAAAAAATTATATATACACCTATTTATGCAAATTTATGTTATATATTATTTCATATCCTATTTTATTCTTCCATAATTTACACCAAGGTCAAGCTGAGCATATTTGGTGTGCTGTCCAGGGAGAGGGCTCCAGGGCCTGAAAGATGTCTGAGCTCGGGGCATTCTCCCTATCAAGAGAGACTGAGAGAAATACTATTCAGCGTCTAGCCCAATCCCAGAGAGCTTCCCCTCCCCGTGCTTGGTATGGATCTGGTTAAATGTGTGGAGCTTATGGGAATTATCTCTGATTCTGAATGAATGTTTAGTGTGATTGCTGACAGAGAATTCTCTTTGTTTACTATCTGAGAGTGCTTTTCCCGAAATCACTCTAAAAAACGATACATATTTTAACACACAAAATAACAACAATAAAAACGTCATTTTATGTAGGAAAAAAGGAGTTATCACAATGTCAAAACTCTTCTACACAACAAAAATTGCATTGTGTACTTGTTATTGCTGACTTTGTTTGGTTGAAAAATCACATTTCAAGTTGAAGTCTGAACCAAGATCCTTATGCACATTGAACAAAAAAGGACTGCTTATATGTACATGACGCTTCTGAGCTTATAATTTTCTTCCTTATAAAAACCCTTTGCCTGCTACTTGGCCTACTGAACATAACCGTCCACAATGAGCGACACAAACAGATTTCAGAAAGATCATAACATGGAGAAGCACTGGGCTGCTCTGCCGATTGACAAGAGAGAAACCATCGACTGTGATTGAGCTTTTAAGCCCTCATTCGCAATGTGTACCAAACAGCATGTTGAGATCCATCTCACTGATTAGCCGCTAATTGCCTTCCCAAAATGAGTTTGCATGAGGGGAACAGTTGGATTTGGTTGCTCTCCCGTCTTGGGCTGTTACATGGAAAACCGCATGGGACGTTAGTGTTTCCTTTAAGTCTGCTTTAGCATTAATTCTGCCTATCATAAAAATGCTATTTTCAGAACATTTACTGCTGTCAACACCAGCTGTGCCTGAGCTACAGCTTTAATAACCAGTGATGCACAGTGCTTTCAATAGGCTGAAAAGAAGCTGACTGCATTTTGGGAGATGCAAAAGGCCACAGTTATAAGACGCCACACCACAGTCTAAAAACACAGAAAGCAGGAGCAACAGCCAGGACAGACACACAAATGTGGATGCACATAGAAACCAATGACAGATTGCAGGGTTGCAGCAGGTGTTACTTTCATTTGGCCAGAGAAACTGAAAACTTCAATATAATGAAGATACTGCATGACCTTATAGGCTGCCACTGGATCTACATTTACACTGGTGCGATATCTTTTAAAATGCAAACAATTTTTTATGGTTAAGCCTGGCATCCACACTACTACTGTACTTTTGACCTTTAAAACTAGGACTTTTGAAAATACTGCTAATCCTGTATTAGTTGGAAAAATCTGGGGTAAAGTTTAAGTGTAGACGGATCAAATCACAGGCTTGACAAAATAAACATGAAGCTGCCCACATTCACATCATGAATGGGTGTTTTGGATTATTACGAATCTTTTGCCTATTGGCAGAGGTGGGTAGTAACGAATTACATTTACTTCGTTACATTTACTTGAGTGAAAGTGTTGGGTAACGTGTACTTTATGAGTGCATTTAAATATCTGTACTTTTACTCAAGTAAATTACTAGAGAAAAATCAGTACTCTCACTTCGCTACATTTAAGGAAGCCAAGCGAGTTATATACTGCGGTCACGCCATGGCCATCTGCGGTTCCGAGAAGGACGGTCATGCTGTCTATGCAGTGAGTTTATCGAAAGAGACTTCAAGTTCAGTCTGTTTTCACTCCAAGATGTTGACAAGAATAGTTTGATAATGCTATGCACGCTGTACATTGAACTGACATCGCAGCAAATACATGAATTCCAGCTCCAACCTGAAAAAAGTAGTGGTAAGTGTCCAAATTATCCCAATTTGAACCTTTTTAATGGTAACTATGCAGGCCCGTAGCCAGGGGGGGTTCAGGTGGTTTGAAAGACCCACCCCTTAATGACAAAGGTCCAGAAGTTTTCGCATACATGAGCTCATTTGTCTTATTTTGACTGCTATCCCATCTAAAATAGTGAAATTAATCCATTTAAAAAGGATTTAATAAATTTGAAAACTAATATGGCTATTTTTGTTATCCATGAATTTTCAATCAAATCAAATGCACTTTATTTACAAGAGAGGCTAGAAAAATTGTGAAGCTCTTTTATTATTATTATGTTTAAATTTTTTATTATTCAAATAGCCTAATTCTGAATGAGGACAGTTGAATGTTCTGTTTTAATTAAAAACTTTAACAGATTTTTATGTTTTTCTAATGATTTATGATGTAACAAATTCGAATTTTAAAAATGAGTGTTATTAATTTTTCTTTATTCTAAATCTTTAGGAAATATTTTGGTACATTAAATGTGTCATTATGATGACGATCTAACAAGCTAATCCAGCTAAAAACAGTGCTTAAAATGTCACAAAAATACAGTATTTAAATCTCATACATTGTAAATGGGGTGAATAACTGCAAAAAGGTCCACATTTTGAGAAAAAGAAACACCCCTTATACCAGGCTGGCTATGGGCCTGCTATGGGATAACCAAGTAGCTGTTTAATGGAATAATCCCAGTACATATTAATCATTCACGCTGTGTGTGTGTGTGTGTGTGTGTGTGTGTGTGTGTGTGTGTGTGTGTGTGCGTGTGCGTGCGTGCATGCGTGCGTGCGTGCGTGTGTGTGTGTGTGTGTGTAAATCTAAAGTAACTAGAAACTATTTACTTAATCAGATACTTTTTTACTCTTACTCAAATAACTTAAAATTGTTACTTTTACTTTTACTTGAGTAAAAAATTCTGCAAGTACTTTTACTTTTACTTGAGTATAGATTTTGGATACTCTACCCACCTTTGCCTGTTGGTCAAGCCCCTATCATAAAAAAGGCCCCTTTGATTGATAAGTCATAAAAACCACAAAGACTTCAACAGAGTGTGACAATCTTGATGTTCTGTCTGTCTCATTTTTCAAAACTAATCTTTATTTGTATTTTCTATTGTATTTGAGTCAGGTGATTGGCTGGGCCGATTTACAGCTTGATTTTCTTTCTCTGAAAGCATTCGATAGTTTCCTTGGCTGTATTTAGGATCATTGTCTTGCTAAAATGTTTACTCTGGTTTCACTTTAAAGATTCTTATAATGTAGATGCTGGACTAAAGCAGCTAATATTCATTTAAAACAATAAAGGGCTTTCTGAACTACTGACAGCTCCAGCTGCTGTCTGGGCTTTCTCTGGCTTTCTACACCTTCCTTTCTTCATGTTTTTAATACTTTTTCCCTGCGTCATTTCATTTTATTTTGCTTAACTTAATTTGTAAACTAATTAGTTTTGTTTTCTTTGTATTAAGGATTTCTTTGGTTGATAGCAACACCCAGGGAAAATTTCAAACTAAAGTAACCCATTACAGTTTACTATATCTTACAATTATCTGCACAACCAAGAATATTTATTTTTATTTCAAGCTGTTTTCATGGAATACAATAATGTACATAGCACAAATTTACAATGTAACATTTACAAACTTTTAAACAAACAATTATAAGAGATGTTTATTAAACTTCAATTTAGGCTGGATGTATTTATGCTTAGTTTACATCTTAGACCTGCATTATTTATAACTACTGCTGTAATAATGTGCGTTAGATATATTAATTGTACATACTTTTTTTTTTTATCTTATTCTCTTTTGAAGGCTGGCAAAATTAAAGGATTTAAGCTAAAATATTAGTTTTTCATTCATTCATTCAATTTCTTTTCAGATTAGTCCTTTATTAATTAGGTTTGATACAGCCAAATGAACTGCCAACTTATCCAGCATATGTTTTACACAGAGGATGCTCTTCCAGCCGCAACCCATCACTGGGAAACACCCATTCACACACATACACTATAGACAATTAAGTTAACCCAATTCAGCTGTACCACATGTCTTTGGACTTGTGGGGGAAAGCGGAGCACCCGGAGGAAACCCATGCAAACATTCGGAGAACATGTAAACTCCACATAGAAATGCCAACTGAGCCAGCCGAGGCTCGAACCAGCTAATTTCTTGCTGTGCTAACCACTCCACCACCCAATACTAGTTTTTACTCAATGCAATTTGAGATGTGTTATTTATAAGAAATTAAATTATAATTAGTGTTTATTAATCACACATACTCAATTTTATCTTGTACTTTTCTGAAAAAAAAGTAAAAGGATTTGCTGCTAACAAACCTGCTGCAATTTAAATCAAGCTTATAATGAAAACATTATAATTAGTTTTATTTAATGACAGGGTATGGTATTTTTGTACTAAAATTATAAAAGTTCTGTTCTAAATACAGGTATCATTTAAAATTGATCTGCCAACTTCAACATGATTAAAACTACCAGTTGCTTATAATGGATGTAATCATAACTTTGTGTATTATTTAATAACTGGGTCCTTGGGTCAAGTCCAGCCCAACATATCATTTATGTGGCCTGCGAGAGCACATGGCAATTTACACCAAATGTGAATTGAATTATTTGTTCATAGATTACATAAAGTCAATGCTAATTGTGCAGCACGAATAATGCGGAATGCCACATGTTTGTGCAGAAAATTAGTACGAGGTGTTTCTCCCATAATGCATGTTTGTTTTGTGAGCCAGCTCAAATTTTTCATATTTCTGCCTCTATAAAATGTTTTGGAGAAAGGTAAGGATTTCTGCCTGATAAAAATTGTCTTTGTTATTAAGCCTACTTTGATGGGAGGATTTTAATGGGGGTTTCTTACCCTGATAAAAGGAGTCATGTTAAAATAACCCAAAGTATCATATATAATACATGCTACTTCAATACATTTGTTACTTTAATATGTCATTAGACAATTATTAGAAAATTGCTAGACAATTATTTAGCAGTATGTTAAGGAA
This sequence comes from Danio rerio, assembly GCF_052040795.2. Taxonomy (NCBI): domain Eukaryota; kingdom Metazoa; phylum Chordata; class Actinopteri; order Cypriniformes; family Danionidae; genus Danio; species Danio rerio. The sequence goes on from NC_141032.1 coordinate 28,517,267, forward strand.
AAGTAAAATGTATACAGTCTTGCTGTATGCCAAGTTCAAACTGCACAATTTTTAAAGTAGTCAAGTCACAAATATTTTCACACTGCATGACTATCTGGGCTAGCGTTCCATCGCTGCTGTGTTTACACAGCAATCGGATTGGTGACAGGGGGTTTTACACTGCATGACTCTACAATAGGAAGAATTGCCGACAACTTTGTCTCGGTCCCCAAACTACATCTTACAACCATACAT